>NC_053430.1:87458814-87758814 GCF_007990345.1 Gossypium hirsutum | reverse complement strand
ACTTCAACTAAACTTTTCCGGGAGCCGCATATAACTTTCTAGCTTGCTTGTACTAAAAATTACATATATAAAATACGTATTTTCCGTAAACTTTATCACTAAAAAAGTTGGACCAAGACTAAGAACTTCTCGTAAAGTCTTCGCATTCAGATGTCCATCATTGAATGCAATGATTGTAAAACCCTAAAAAAGAGAAGCAAGCAGCCCATAAAAATATTTAAGATGTAATGATAACCATGAATAATTTAGCTTTCATTTGAAAGAGAAAAATTCTACTCAAAGATCAGAGAAATCTAGAACTCTATTTTAGCACAAAACAGAAGTGAACATAGACAGATTCAAAGATCAAAGGAAGTGTGATAAAATATGCTAAAACAAGAAACAAGAATCAGGTAGTTTCCCATTTTTCTCTACAGATGGAAGAAGATAGATATTGACAGATGGGGCAGTTTGAAAGAACTATAGAATTAAATGAAAATTGAAATTTTGGACATTAGAAAAGTGGCTAGTATATGGCCTAAACTACCACCTAATAGAATAAACTAAATAAGCAGAGAAAACTACAAGTGCTAATAGCTCTTTCAGTTCCAAGTATTTCAGTACCTTGTCATTTCTCTAATGCATTTGTTCAGAAGGGATACTCTAGACTACATCAAAGGGAAAACAAAAATTTCCCCATTTTGGATGTTGCGGGTGAACAAACTATGTCGAGGGTAAATGTTCTTTTCTAGGGACCCATTTTGGTGCGCCAAAACTAATTTTGTTACGACTATATTGTTATTGCTTGTATTCTCCTGCCTATCATCTGCAACTCTTTGGTGTGAAATGTTAGATTCATGGTAATTTACAAAAATTATTTATATTAAAATTATTTGCCCTATTTTGGAAGAAACTCGTGTCCAACATTTTCATTTGTTGAGTTGAAATTAAGAACTGCCCTAGTAGCCAAAAAACACAAACATAATTCAATGATCAAGAACAGATAATGTGCTCATAAGCTTTGTTTTAAAAATGGCTTAAGATGCGTATATATATATGTAAATTTCTTTTATGAGTGCATATATGGATGGAGAATTTGGTTTGGAGATTTTCTTAGTGCTAGTATTGCTAGGATAAAATGGGACCGGATGTCACATCTTTGCTTTTTTGTAATTGAAGTTGAACTGTCGTATGTCTATATGGAAAACATAAATATGATATTGATTGAATTGCTTCTTTTGTTACCGACGAGAATCATATGAAAAATGTTATTTTCTCAGAATCATCATCACTTTAAATGTTGTTTTTTTTTGTTTATATATAAATTTAAAATGCATTTGTGACATGACTAGATGAGACATGTAGCATACAATTCGAAAACGTTTAGAAAACTACGAGTGCTAATAGCTCTTTCAGTTCCAAGTATTTCAATACCTTGTCATTTCTCTAATGCATTTGTCCGGAAGGGAAACTCTGGACTACATCAAAGGGAAAAAAATTGTTTTTGTACCTATTAGAGAAAGACTCAATAATCCAAATTCTAACAACTAAATAAGGAGATTGCTAAGAGGAGAGAGGAAGGGAGAGACGGATGGAGATGGATATGGATATTATTGACTTCTATAAAAGAATATAATTAAAATAAGACCAGAATAGCAGAAAGGACTACATGTAAAATATTTATAACGTTTCAATGACTACATGTAAAATGTTAAAAGTGATTTAACAATTATAAGTGAAGGAGTATAAGTATTGAGTTATGTTTCTTAGTTATTAAAATTGTGCCTCTTAAACTTATTTCAATAATTATATCTGTTGTTAAAAGATGTGAGTATTTAAATAAACATTTATTTGGATAATTGTATTTATATAAATAAACATGAAATTCTTTGAAAATAATATCAAATTTCAGTTGCAACAAACTTTAAAACTTTGAAAATGATATTATTATACACTAGTAAATGCTTGATAAATTATTTACTTATACATAAGCAAATATATTTTTAAACAGACTTATCCTATTTATTAATATGTATTGTTCATTTTTTCTTTGACAGTTTGTTATTGCTTCCTCTTCTTATTTGGCTTGTTTGATTGCTTCCTCACCTAGAGTTGAGCATCTTGTATTCACTAAATCACTGTAAGTTCTTTAGCAATTAAATTCTTTGATTTTGTTTTACTGTTATTGAAATTAGTATTGGAGAAATGTGACCCTTTTACTACGATTTGAAGATATGTAACACTTTAATATCTTGCAGTAATAGCTCGTCTACCTTTAATAGTACAAAATGAGAGGCGTAAAGGAATTGGCCTTGCTATTACAATATGGTTCCAAATGTGTACAGTTGCAAGTTGGTTCTTAGTTGCACTGGGTGCCATTCATAGCCTGCATACTTATAGACCAAGGATTAGATCCTACATTTTAGATTTTTATGCAAAACAAGATTATGTGAAAAGACTTGTATATGCTAGTGACGATACGTGTATTGAACAAGTTAGGATGAATAGAACTGTCTTTTTTAAACTATGTGAGATGTTACAAACTTTAGGGGAATTGAAGTCGTCAAGGAACATGCTTGTTGATGAGCAAGTTGCAATGTTTTTACATATTATTTCTCATCACCTTAAAAATCGAGTTATCAAGCATCACTCTAATAGGTCCGGGGAAACCATTAGCAGATCATTTTACAATGTTTTAAATTCTGTCATACACTTACAAGATGTGTTATTTAAAAAGGCAGAGCCAATTACAGCTAATTCTACAGACCCAAGGTGGAAATGGTTTAAGGTATTGGAGTGAGTTCAATATATAGCTCGTCTATAATTTAGTACATTTGGAATTAAATATAGTATTCTAACTGGAGAATTTATACATGTGATGTAGAATTGCTTAGATGCTTTAGATGGAACCCACATCAAGATTAGGGTTCCAACAGTTGATAAACCTAGATATCGAACACGAAAATGTGACATAGCAAAAAATATGTTAGGTGTTTGTACACCTGATATGCAATTTGTTTATGTTCTTCCTGGTTGGGAAGGTTCTGTTGCTGATGGACGAGTTCTTCGTGATGCCATTAGTAGGAGATATGGACTAAAAGTTCCTCATGGTAAAATGCAAAAATTAGAGAAATTTGAATTAATTTTTAAGATCATACTTTTTTGGGAAATTAACCATGACAAATAGTTTTTTTTTATAGGTTGTTATTATCTAGTTGATGCTGGATACACAAATTGTGAGGGATTTCTTACGCCTTTTAGAGGACATCATTTGAATGAGTGGCGTCAAGATTACCATCCAAGTACTCTGAAAGAATTTTTCAATATGAAACATGCTTCAGCGCGTAATGTTATTAAAAGATGTTTTGCGTTATTAAAACTTGGATGAGGAATACTTAGGAGTCCATCATTCTATCCTGTAAGGGTGCACAATAGAATTATTATTGCATGTTGTTCGCTCCATAATTTTATTCGAACCTATATGAGTCTTGATCCTATTGAAGAAGAGTTGGGAGAAGGATTACCTAGTAATGTGATAGATGATGATGAACTGAATATCATAAATATTCATCCGTCAGATGCATGGGCTACTTGGAGGATGGAACTAGCCAACCAAATGTTCGATGAATGGCAAGCATCTAGAAATTAGTTAGGTTTAAGGTAAAAACAGTAAACATTTAAGTTGTTTATGTTATTTCATATATCTAGTTTATGAAACTTTGGTAGTGTTTGAATTGGTTTTTTTTTTGTATTGTACTAGACTTGTTGAATGATAATTTATTTTCTTTTGATTCATCATGTGTTATAATTTTATAAAGTGTTGACCTTTTGATGCATAATATTGAACTTAATTTTCATTTGCGTTTTTTCTTAAGATAGTTATGTCAGGTTTTTCCCAATCAAGTGTTTCTTCCCAAAGTTCTCGAGGAACCAAAAGGAAATGGGTTCCAGAAGAAGATGCTGCATTGGTTGCTTGTATGGTTGACTTGCACAATACTGGAACCTTTAATGCGGATACGGGATTCAAAGCTGATTATTTAAATGAGTTAGAAAAAATGTTAGAAAAAGTTTTACCCAATGCCATGTTGAAGGCTAAACCTAATCTTGAATCAAGGATTAGGACATTGAAAATGGATTGGTCAATAGTTTATGACATGCTTAGTAGAAAAAACAATAACGGCTTTGGTTGGGATGAGCATAGGCAGCTTGTTGTTGCTGAAGATGCGGTGTGGAACTCATATATAAATGTAAGAATTAGTTCAAGTCTTTATTATCTTATTTTGACAAAACTTATATCTAATATGAATTTCTCATTTTTATAGAGTCATAAAGAAGCAGATCAATTCAGACATCGGAGTTTCCCTTATTATGACCAACTTACTGCCATCTACGCAAAAGATCGAGCCACTGGAAAAGATGCTCAAACAGCTGCTGATATCATTGAAGAAATAAATACTGAGGATGTAACTGCTACAAATACTCATAAAGAACGAAACAATTTCCATGGATCTGAAGCTGATGTCTTTTTGGATGACATGGATCTTTCAGCTACACAACCGCAACCAGAACCGCAACCAGCAAGAAACCAAGGTGATTCTGTATTTTCAAAGAAGAAAAAAAAAAGATTTCTAATACAAGTGATTTTTCTACATCATTTAATGATGCTGCCGCTTTATTGGCAGAAAATATACGGACCGTTGGCCTTGAAATCAGTAAGAGTATTGCATCCGAAATGGTAATTCAACAAAATTCAGAAATGACCATTCAAGAAAGTGCGCTGAAATTATATCCAACATTATGTGAAGTGGAAGGTTTAACTGAGGATGAACGCTATCGAGCATTGAGCAAAATTCCAAATCACCCAATGCAAATACTCATTTTCTTTGGTTTACCTTCTGCTGTGCGATTGGAATGGGTCAGAAGATTTCTTACTGACCATTAAAAATCATGGTTGTGTTGATATTTTGGTAACTTTTTGTGTTTGTAATATTTGGATAGTATAATGACATGATAGAATGTTAACTTTTTGATGTAAAATTTTAAAACATATGGATTATGACATAGAAACTAATGAAATCATACAACTTTTTGTTAATATATAAATATTATGCTTGGATGTGAAATATAATTTTCAAATTATTTATTACTTTTTTAGCAATGAGTTATTTATTACTTCTAATATTTAATTATTTTTTATTGTAAAATAATTAAATTATTTGTTTTAGTAATGATATTTTAACATATTAAATATGTATTGCAGTTTAAAAATAATAAAGTAGATTATGTATATTTTTGTAGTATTATATATTTTGATTTTTTAATTTATATAATAATTATATTAATAATGTTATTAAATTATATTTTTTTATTAAATCATTTTCAATAATAATCTTATTAAAATTTAATAATAATAACAATAATCATCAACCTTAAAAAAAATTCTACTATGGGTCTGCTACCCTAGCACGCGATAAGTCTGCCGCTTTGGCACGTTTTTAGGTTTTTGTCTTTGTTGTTTTTGGTTCTCTTGTTTGTTCGGCTGATAGGAGGCAGCTACGTCATCCAATACTATTTTTGCACCCACACGACTGTTTTCTGGTCAGTTCCCTCGCCTGCAATCAATGGAAACTGGGTTAGCAGGACTAACACTAAATAAAGATGAAGAGGCAATAATACAAATTCAAGATGAGTTGATCCCAAATGGAAAGCAAAGGTTTTCAAGTTAGTGGGCTGTTTTTTAACAGCTAGTATCATTCATTTTCCAGCCATGAAAAGCACTATGGCCAATCTCTGGCATCCGGTTCAGGGTGTTCAAATATGAGATTTGGGAAACAGGCATTATTTGTTCCAATTTTATCATGTTATGGATATGGAAAGGGTCCTTAAAAGGGCACCTTGGACGTTTAATAATCATCTACTACTGTTACAAGTAGTACAATGTGGGGAGTATCCTTTACAAGTGTCATTATTTTTTACGCCTTTTCAGGTACAGATCCATGATGTTCCTATTGGCCTATTTTTTGAAAGTCTGGCAGTGCAGTTGGGTAATTTAAGTATGAAATTTAAGTATGAGCGTTTGTCTCTATTTTGTTTTTACTGTGGACGCTTGGGTCATAGTGATTCGTATTGTGAAGGAAAGATGGCATTAGGTGTGGAAGTTGCTGAGTTGGGATGGGATCTATCACTGAGAGCTCAATCTAGGAGGGCTTTATCCATGAACAGTGTTTGGCTGAGGGAAGAGGGTGAATAGAGAATGAAGGGAGATAAGGATGATTATATGGAAGAAAATGTTGAGTGGATAGCTGGACATAAAACTCAAGGCTGTGGGCGACCCATCAATCCAGTATTGGGAATTTGTTTGGAAGGTAATGCAGCATTCTTAAAGCCATATGGGGAAAAGCTAATATCCGTCCCAGTGCTTACTGAAATGCAGCATGATTTGGAAGAAGGGGTAACTATTTATGAGGAGGGAAAAAAGTGAGCTGGAGGAGAATTGGGGATACAAGTAGAGAAAGGGGAGATTAACAACTCAGTAGCAAAAAACAGGAAAATGATAGGTTAACCAGTTATCATCGGCGGCTGCCAATAGGCAAACCGACCAAATGTAATGAAAATCCTAAGTTAGAATGTCTTTGGATTGGAGAGTTCACGGACGGTACGCAAACTTCGGCACATGCTGAAGAAACAAAATCCCCAAATAGTCTTCTTTATAGAGACTAAGTTATGCAAGAGTTATATGGAGAAAGTTCGTTTTAGGTATGGTCATTCACATGGAATTGAAGTTGATCTGGACGATACTAGAGGAGGGTTATGTTTGGCCTGGAGAAACGAGACTTCTGTCACACTTCAAAGCTTTTCTAAACGACATATTAATGTTATGATAGATTATAGTAAAGTGAAAGGTGAATGGCGATTCATAGGATTTTATGGTTCCCCTTATATACAAGATAGAGAGGACTCTTGGGCTGTCTTGAGGAATTTTTATAATAGAGAGGGAATTCCTTGGTTGGTGTGCGAGGATTTTAATGAAATCATGTACGGGTTTGAAAAAAAGAAAGGACTACCACAAGACGAAAGGCGAATGGAAAGGAATCGTAATGCATTGGTAGAATGTCAGTTGACAGATGTCGAGTTCTCAGGTAACTAGTTCACATGAGAGAGGAGGAATTTACCTGAAACAAATATTCGAGAGCATATTCGAGAGCGATTAGATAGAGGAGCTGCAAATAAGGAGTGGTTAAATCTATTCGGAAGGGCTAGGATTTCTCATCTTGTTCACTCTTTTTCTGATCATTGCCCCATTTTAATTAATACGGGGAGATTTGAAAAAATGGTGAATAAAAAACAAAAGTTTGAAGCCTGGTGGATTATAGATGAATCTTTTAAACAAGAGGTTAGAAATATTTCGCTGGCATCTTCAGGAGATTTGTTGAAAAAATTAGATACTTTAAAGACAGGCTTGGCAGACTGGGAGGATAGAGTTCGAATCGCTAGACGAGGGCACAAAGATTTACTAATTGCAAGGCTATCAGAATTGGCTGAAGCTGATCGAGACGATGCTAATCTGGCAGAAACGATTGACACAAAGATTCAACTAAATCTTGAAATTGATAAAGATAAACGTTATTGGGAACAGAGAACTCGTATTAACTGGCTGAAGTTTGGAGATAAAAACACAGCTTTTTTTCATAGCCATGGTATACAACGTCGTAGAAGAAATTGCATTCAAAAACTAAAAGATGCTGAAGGGAACGACAAGGATGACATTCAAGATATGGAAGGGATTGCAAGGTCATATTTTCAAAATCTTTTTACGGTTGAAGCGAGAGGGGATGGTGATCATTTGCTGTCAGAAAATGATAGATGCATTTCAGAGGAGGATAATCAAAGGCTTACAGCGCCGTATAACACGAAAGAGATTCGCGAGGCTATTTTTGCATTGGGTTCTACAAAAGCCCCGGTGAAGATTGATTTTTGGTTTATTTTATCAAAAGTGCTGGCACGTGGTTGGAAGTGATGTAACTAATTTCTGCTTACAGATTCTTAACGAAGGTAAGGAGTTTAGCCAGGTTAATCACACTCATATAGTACTTATCCCAAAAATAGCCAGTCCTTGTGATATAAAACAGTTTAGGCCAATCAACTTGCATAATGTGATTTATAAAATCTTAACAAAAGCTATTGCTAACTGGCTTCAGAAAGTTATTGAGAAATGCATTGATCAAGCTCAAAGTGCGTTTGTCCCAGAAAGATTGATTTGATAACAGACAATATATTACTGGCTTATGAAATTCTCCACACACTCAAGCTGAAGCGACAAGGAAAAAAAGAGGTTTTATGGCTGTGAAGCTCGACTTGAGCAAGGCATGCGACAAGGTCGAATGGAACTTTATCAAAAATATAATGATTCGAATAGGGTTTACTGGAAACTGGGTTGATACGATTATGAAGTACTTAACTTCTGCATCCTACTCATTTGTAGTTAATGGATATATGGGAGAAAGCTTTAAACCAAAATGGGGACTTCGCCAAGGAGACCCATTAAGTCCATTTCTTTTTTATGTAGGGAAGGTTTATCTAGTTTGATGCGCCTTACAACTAAAGAAGGATTATTGAAAGGTGTTAAAGCTAGCAAAAAAGGACCACAGATTTCGCACTTGCTATTTGCCGATGATTGTATTTTGTTTTGCTAGGCGACTGGTAGAGGGGCTAGAGTATTGAAGGGCATCCTACAAGAGAATAGAAGCTGCTTGGGTCAATGTGTAAATTTTGAAAAATCTACAGTATTTTTCAGTAAAAATACATCAGAGGAAGCAAAAGGCAAGGTTGCAAGAGTATTGGAGGTTCGATGCTCAAATGACCCAGAGAGCTATCTTGGGTTGCCTAATATGGTAGGAGGAAAAAAGAAGGCGTCGTTCCAAAATCTAAAAGATCAGATAAAGAAAAGAATTGATAATTAGAGTACGAGACACCTATCTCAAGAGGGTAAAGAAGTATTTATAAAGGCCATTTTCCAAGCCATCCCTACTTATTCAATGGCTTGTTTTTTATTGCCGAAATCATTGGAATTGATAATTAGAAAGCAGTACAGTGAGATTTTGGCGGCAAAACAGTCCTAGCAGAAGAGGAATTCATTGGAGTGCGTGGAGATATCTGTCATTTAAAAGAGAGGGGCTCTCGGATTTCGCAATCTTTGCCAGTTTAATATTGCTTTATTAGCAAAGCAAGGTTGGAGAATTCTTTTTTATCCAAATTCATTATTAGCAAGGGTTCTCAAAGCTAAATACTACCCGCATTCAGATTTTCTTAATGCTCGTTTAGGTAACCTACCTTAAATTACCTGGAAGAGTGTCTGGGCTGCTAAGCGATTGTTACAGGACAGGTTGTGTTGGAGAGTCGGATGAGGAACCAGAATATCTGTATGGGATGATTGTTGGGTTCCGGGATTAGATCCAGGAGGATGGGGTACCAAAAATGATAACGATGTCAAGTTAGTTGCAGATTTAATTGATGATACAAACAGGACATGGTAAACTGACTTAATTAATAATACCTTTCCAGTTGATGTTGCTCAGAAAATTCTACGAATTCCACCAGCAGAAACACCTCACGAGGATTTTAAAGTATGGAAGGGAGAGCAGTCTGGTGATTTTTCAGTAAGGGGCGCCTACAAACTATTACAAGATGCTCGATTGGATCCTAATTTTTATTTAATATAGGCTAATCTAAAGGATTTCTACGGCAAGCTATGGAATTTACAACTGCCTGCCAACATAGCAATTACAATATGGAGAATATCTTAGAACTATATCCCTACTCTAGCTAATTTAAAACATAAACGGGTGAGTAATGACGCGGCATGTCCTCGATGTGGAAGAGGGGAAGAAGACATCACCCACATCTTTAGGTATTGTCCTGCAATAGGTGAAATGTGGCCATTATTAGATCTGTCGTGGATCAGTGAAAGTACGATTCAAGGATTTTGGGAATGAATTACCTGGGTTTTCAGAACGAGTACCTCTGAGCAATGTAAGATTTACTGTTGTGGCATGTGGTTTATTTGGAACTCAAGGAATAAATTCATACATGAACAGAAAACAGAAACAGGGAGGGAGTTATCTCTTAAAGTTTGAAACTACATAGCTGAACTCGAAGGGTTGAGGATGAAAGGAAATACCTTAAAACCGAGTAGTAGTCACAGGTATCAAGAGGGAAGAACCAGCGTGACGATTCAGTTCGACGCAGCATTTGATAGTAGGAATTTTAAGTCGGCATCCAGCCTGGTGGTCTGGGGCAGGGGCGGACGACTCATGGCAATGAAAACGGTTTTACACCGGAATGTTCAGTCTCCATTTGCTGCTGAAGCCCTTACGGATTTACAGGCAGTTAAACTAGGGAGTGAAATGGAGTTCCCCTCTGTGACAGTTATGGGGGATTCCCTAACAATCATTAAGAAGTGCAAAGTCATGAAGAGAGATAAATCAGTCATAGGACCGATTATTCACGATATTCATAATAGGATTAATCGATTTGAAGATCTCAGATTTCAGTTTCTAAACAGAACAGAAAATGATTTCATAAGATTGCAGTCGAAGCACTGAAGAAGGAGGAAGAAACATACCTGGTGCGAGGGAGAGACGATCTTCCGGAAGGACGGTGGAGCAGAGATCCGGATTGAAGAATACAAAGTGAAGAAGGAAATGTAGAGGACAGCAGGTAATGGGGATATGAAACAACTACCAAGGGAACAGATGGGACAGATGATGGGAAAAGACTATGGAAAGTGGAGTCCAACTGTTACTGAGTCGACTAGCATTAATTATTTAGATTTCCTTTTTGCATAATATCTGGTTTTGACTTTTCAAAGATGTTTTTGAATTTGTTTTGCTTTAGTAGTAAACTGATCAAAAACAGGTAGGCCTAAGCCCAGGGTGTGATCCAATGTGGGTTTCTTTTTTTTATGAATATTAATAAAAGCTAGTCGAATTTCTTCAAAAAAAAATTCTACTAGGAATATTTTGGTAATTTTAGTTTTTTTCATTATGCTATTATAACATCATTTCATTTAACCAAGCACAAGAATATTATTACAGTTCTATTCCATTCCATTCAACCAAACAGTTGAATTACTTATTACAGCTCTATTCCATTACAGTTCTATTCAATTACAGTCCTATTCCATTACAGTGAACCAAATATACTGTAAGTGTTCCATCCATTTTGAGGTAATTTGACAAATAATGTAAATTCAAAAACTAAAAAATACAAAAAATTAAATAAAGGAATAAAATAATTTATTTTTTTTATAAAATTGAAAGCGCTAAATGAGTCATTGAAAAATAATGGAGCCTAAACTTCAAAATGGAACCGTGAGTTGACATTCTAAGATAGGGCAGACAAAAGGGGAAAATAAAATCTTCCGTTCAAGTAGAAAGCTTGACCAGTTATATATGCGACAAACTATATGGTCTGTTAATGTAGTTGCCTGGAGTTCCCTTTGTGAGTGGAAGGAAAGTTGGCGATGTATGCATTGAACCTGTTCCAAATTTATGTGAGATGTACCCCTGAGAATGCAGGATCCACCATAGTTGCTTTTCCAAAACAAGATAAATGAAACTCTACCCTACATTGCACTTTATATCCCCTCTGCAACAAATTAAAGATGAGGCGATAGAGAGGCTTTTAGTCCCGATTCCATACAGGATACATGTGAAAAAGATGTTTGATCTTCTACTTCCACTTGAATGCTTATGTGGATTCTAACTACAATGTCATGATTTCTCTTTGATGAAATGAAGAATCCTTTTATCCTGAAATTAGGTTGTGGACTGTTTTCATTTCATCATGATTCAATCCCACAAAAGCAAAGGAATAAGGTCACAAACTCACATGTTAAAACTTCCATGGATGTGGCAGACAATTGGAACGTATTGGCCATCCCATTGTTGCATTTGAAGCTCACTTTTTCATGTGGGCTTGTTTTAGATTCGTCTGGGAACAATTAATTATAATTTAACTCATTTTGTTTCTTTCCGTCTAGGGGGAATATTGTACTTCCCTAATTAAATTATGTCTTGTTTTCATTACCTTTTAACATTTCATAGGTTGAGATTCGAGACAATAGAATATTTGATATTTTATTTTATGAACTATTAATTAATAATAAGATAAATATAAAAAATATTAAAAAATTTAAAAATAAATATAAATATTTTTATTTTAAACATAAATCTTTCAAATCTAAATATTATTAAAATGCATCAGTTTTAAAAATAATTATGATTAAATAAAAAAATTATTATGGTTTTAACTTGGATGAAATAATAATTAAAATTTTTGTCAGGCACTTATTTGGCACAAATTCAAACTGTATTATCTTTGTTCCCTACTTTTAATATTGTGTAAAAAGAATAATTTTGATTATGC
This sequence comes from Gossypium hirsutum, assembly GCF_007990345.1. Lineage (NCBI taxonomy): Eukaryota > Viridiplantae > Streptophyta > Magnoliopsida > Malvales > Malvaceae > Gossypium > Gossypium hirsutum. The sequence goes on along the minus strand of NC_053430.1, from coordinate 87,746,409 downwards.
ATGAATTTAACTGTCCAACCTATAACCCTTACGTCACATTTGGTTCACTGTAATAGAATAGGGTTGTAATTGAATAGAGCTGTAATGGAATAGAGTTGTAATGGAATAGAACTGTAATAAGTAATTCAACTGTTTGGTTGAATGGAATGGAATAGAACTGTAATAGTATTGGTTGAATGGAATGATGTTGTAATAGCACAAGGAAAAGATCTAAAATGATCAGAATATCCTTAGCAGAATATTTTTTTAGGTTAATGATTATTGTTATTGTTATTAAATTTTAATAAGATTATTATTGAAAATAATTTAATAAAAATAATAAATAATTTAACCATATTTTAACATAATTATTATTAAATATAATTTAATAAAAAATGATTTAATAACATTCTTAATATAATTATTATATGAATTAAAAAATCAAAATATATAATATTATAAAATATATATATAATCTACTTTATTATTTTTAAACTGCAATACATATTTACTGTGCTAAAATATCATTATTGATACAAATAATTTAATTATTCTACAATAAAAAATAATTAAATATTAGAAGTAATAAATAACTTCAGAATTATATTTCACATCCAAGCATAATATTCATATATTAACAAAAAGTTACATGATTTCATTAGTTTATATGTCTTAATCCATATGTTTTAAAATTTTACAACATAAAAAAGTTACAACATTGTAATAACATTCTATCATGTCATTATACCATCCAAATATTACAAACACAAAAAGATATCAAAATATAATCAACACGACCATGATTTTAATGGTTAGCAAGAAGTCTTCTGACCCATTCCAACCGCACAGCAGAAAGTAAACTAAAGAAAATGAACATTTGCGCTGGATTATCTAGAATTTTACTCAATGCTCGATAGCGCTCATCCTCAGTTAAACCTTCTACTTCACATAATGTTGGATATAATTTCAGAGCACTTTCTTGAATGGTCATTTCTGGCTTTTGCTGAATTAGCACTTCAGAGGCAATACTCTTACTGATTTCAAGGCCAAAAGTCCGTATATTTTCCGCCAATAAAGTGGCAGCATCATTAAATGAAGTAAAAGAATCACTTGTATCAGAAATCTTTTTTTTTTCTTCTTTGAAGATGTAGAATCACCTTGATTTCTAACTGGTTGCGGTTGTGTAGCTGAAAAATCCATGTCATCCAAAGAAAATCAGCTTCACATCCATGGAAATCGTATCTTTCTTTATTAGTATTTGTAGCAACTACATCCTCAACATCTATTTCTTCAATAATATCAATGGTTGTTTGAGTATCTTTCCCAGTGGCTCGATCTTTTGCGTAGATGGCAGTAAATTGGTCATAATAAGGGAACCTCCGATGTCTGAATTGAGCAGCTTCTTTATGACTCTACAAAAATGAGAAATTTATATTAAATATAAGCTTGATCAAAATAAGATAATAAAGACTTGAAATAATTCTTACATTTATATATGAGTTCCACACTGCATCTTCAGCAACAACAAGCTGCCTATGCTCATCCCAACCAAAGCCATTATTGTTTTTTCCACTAAGCATGTCATAAACGATTGACCAATCCCTTTTCAATGTCCTAATTTTCGATTCAAGATTAGGTTTAGCCTTCAACATAGCATGGGGTAAAACTTTTTCTAACATTTTTTCCAATTCGTTTAAATAGTTGGCTTTGAATCCCGTATCTGCATCAAAGGTTCCAGCATTGTGCAAGTCGACCATACAAGCAACCAATACAGCATCTTCTTCTGGAACCCATTTCCTTTTGGTTCCTCAAAAACTTTGGGAAGAAACACTTGATTGTGAAAAACCTGACATAACTATCTTAAGAAAAAACGCAAATTAAAATTAAGTTCAATATTATGCATCAAAAGGTCAACACTTTATAAAATTATATAACACATAATGAATCAAAAATAAATAAATTATCATTCAACAAGTCTAGTACAATACAAAAAACAATTCAAACACCACCAAATTTTCATAAACTAGATACATGAAATAACATAAACAACTTAACGTTTACTATTTTTACCTTAAACCTAACTAATTTCTAGATGTTTGCCATTCATCGAACATTTATTTGGCTAGTTCCATCCTCCAAGTAGCCCATGCATCCGATTGATGAATATTTACAATATTTTGTTCATCGTCATCTACACATTACTAGGTAATCCTTCTCCAAACTCCACTTCAATAGGATCAAGACTCATATAGGCTCGAATAAAATTATGGAGCAAACAACATGCAATAATGATTCTATTGTGCATCCTCACAGGATAGAATGATGGACTCCTAAGTATTCCTCATCTAAATTTTAATAATCCAAAACATCTTTCAAAAACATTACGCGCTAAAGCATGTTTCATATTGAAAAATTCTTCCGAAGTACTTGACTGGTAACCCTAACGCCACTCATTCAAATGATATTTTTGTCCTCTAAAAGGCGCAAGAAATCCCTCACAATTTTTGTATCCAATATCAACTAGATAATAACAACCTATAAAAAGAAACTATTTGTCATGGTTAATTTCTCAAAAAAAGTATGATCTTAAAAATTAATTCAAATTCCTCTAAATTTGCGTTTTACCATGAGGAACTTTTAGTCCATGTCTCCTACTAATGACATCTCGAAGAACTTGTCCATCAGCAACAGAACCTTCCCAACTAGGAAGAACATAAACAAATTGCATATCAGGTGTACAAACACCTAACATATTTGTTGCTATGTCACCTTTTCGCGTTTGATATCTAGGTTTATAAACTATTAGAACCCTAATCTTGATGTGCGTTCCATCTAAAGCACCTAAGCAATTCTACATCACATGTATAAATCCTCATGTTAGGATACTATATTTAAATCTAATGGACTAAATTATGTACGAGCTATATATAGAACTCACTCCAATACCTTGAACCATTTCCACCTTGGGTCTGTAGAATTAGCTGTAATTGGCTCTGCCTTTTTAAATATTAAAGTGATGCTTGATAACTCGATTTTTAAGGTGATGAGAAATGATATGTAAAAACATTGCCACTTGCTTATCAACAAGCATGTTCCTTGATGACTTCAATCCCCCTAAAGTTTGTAACATCTCACATAGTTTAAAAAAGGTAATTCTATTCATCCTAACTTGTTCAATACAGGTCTCGTCACTAGCATATACAAGTTTTTTCACATAATCTCGTTTTGCATAAAAATCTAAAATATAGGATCTAACCCTTGGTCTATAAGTATGTAGGGTATAGATGGCACCCAAGTTGTAACACCCTAAATTTCGGTAAATTCGGCTTTTGTGATTGTTGAGTATGGAGGTATCTGAACATTTGTTTTGTGTTGGTTTGGCATAAAATTTATGTTGGTTTAAGTGTTTATGGACTCTCGAGTGTGTTTGGGAGGTCTCAAGTTTGACCCTTAATTTGGGCTAATTTTGGGTTTTTGCCTGAATAAAACCTGACTTTTGGTTAGTCGACTTGTAGAAGCCCAAATTGCCTGGGCCCGTTTACATCCAAAACCCAATTCCTAAACCCAAATGGCCCAGACTAAACCTACCCAACAAAACAATAACCCAACCTATCCTAACCCAATTGCATGAGCCCAAACCTAATTCATAACAGCCCAAACACTAAAACCCTAAAAGTTAACCCTAGCCCCTTAGCTTGTTGGCGCCGCAACCACCCCCTGACTGTCGGCCAATTGCCCTCTGCGCCACTAGCTCTGCAGCACCAGCCATACCCTGCAAAAACAAAGTAAACAAGCAAGGCAGAAGCAAGATATAGCAAAAAATAATAATAAAGCATGTAAAAAATAGGTTATAAAAAGCCGAATGAAAAAACGGATTGGGGGTTGGATTTTTTTATCAATACAATTCAATATACACAAGCAGATTCGGGAAAATATAAAGAAAGAATACGAGAATAACATCAATCCAGCAACCAAAAATACCAACATCAAACGTTTAAGGTGATTTTTTTAATTCCATTTTTAATTTCATTTTCGGGCCTATTTTCTCACCTATATATATATTAAAACATATAAAAATATAATTAAAAATATAATTAAAAAAAACAAGAAATTTACCTTTTCCGGCCACCGTGCACGGTGAGCAGCGCCGGCACCGGCGACGGTCCGACTACCGGACGGTGGCCGGGCTTCCCACCAGAAATCGCCCCAGCTCTCCCTCTCTCTCCTTTTTTTTGATTTGGTTACAAATGTTTTTTTTTTCTATTTTTAGACTATTTATAGTGCTTAAAAATGGTGCCGTTTTGGCATTAAATCCCAGGGCATAAAACGACGCCGTTTTGCCCTAGGTCAGACCAATCCGACCCGACCCGCCAGGATCGTCGTGTTTTTTCATTGGAAGGGCTAATTGCACTTTTAGCCCTTCCATTTTTTATGGTTTTGCAATCAAATTTATTGTGCTTTCAATCTAGCCCTATAATTTGTTGCGTTTTTCAATCAGGCCCCTTGCAATGCTGCGCGTTTTGGAGGGAAGGTTTATTGCCCGATTTAGTCCCTCTTCTTTGTTTTCGCGTTGGACTTAGTCCTTTTCCCTTTATTTTTTTTAAAATTTGCCCCAAAGCTTTGATTTTAATCCAATTTCAGTCTTTTTTCATTTATTTTTCGTATTTACCCTGAATTTCATATTATTTTTGCTATTTAATTCAGCTTTAAATATTAATCATGTTATATATAGTATTATTATCAGTATTATTTTTATATAATATTATTATATTATATTTAGCTATATATATATTTTGTTTCTTACTATTATATGCATATATATTTATTATTATATTTATTATTAATATTATTAGCATTAGTATTTTCACTTAATATGTATATATAGATATACATGTACGTATTAATATTTTTATATCAAATGTATATATTGTATATATTATATATATTATGTATATATTTTTTAATGTTATTAGTTGTATATTTCTTATATTATTTCATGTATATATTTTATATTATCTTATGAACATATTCTGAAATACTATTATATATATACATATTTTTAATACCATATTGTGTATATATTATTATTATATTTATTTTTATTCCTATTATATTTATTGTTAATATTAATACATATATTTTACTATACGTGTATATATATATTTTGTGTATATAGTATTATTTTTTGTATATCATTATATTTATCATTATACTTATTATTATCATTATTGTTATATTTAGTAGTACTTTTATTTTCATTATAACTATTCCTATTACTAATCCTCGTATTATTACTATTGTGTTTTGTTTTTATATTATATTATATTACTGGTTGTACTATTATTAGTATTAGTTTTAGTTTCAATTAATATCTTAACATTCATATATATATACTTTTATGTAACATTGTTAATAATTATTTTTAAATATCATGGTTATTTTTTAATACATGCATATATATATTATGTGTATATTCTTTTAATAGATATTATGTATATATATTTTATATATTATTTTTAACTTATATTTTTATGTTATCCTTTTATATATTATATACATATTTTCAATACTATTAATGCACCATTAATGCCTATTATTGTATATATCTTAATAGGTGTATGTACATAGCGTTATTAATATTATTAATATTATGTTTTTTCGTCACCTTACGTACTATTATATATTCATGTATGTATATACATTTGTTGTTTTTATTTAGTGTTTAACACTATTATTACGTTTAATACCATATGCATTATCATTGTTTTATATTATTACTATCGCATGTATATTGTTAATGTTTTAAATATTATCTGTTTCGTATATTCTTAGCTTTTTTATTATTATTTGTCCGTCCCGAATTTAGCATAGTAGTTCATACCATAGTGCAACATCAATTTTAGTTTCCTTTTACTTTTATTTGTTCTATCTAGAAATATTTTCATTCATGTCTTTAAATTAATTTCAATAAATAAGGCAACGTGCCGATTTAACATTAAATCGTTGATTTCACTGCTATGTTGGGTGAATATCATCGGCTCGTGTTAAAAAAGAACAACCTTCTCAAAAGAGATCGAAATTACAAAAATTCTAGTGTTTTGGTCGGATCACGATTAAAATTTAAATTGAACTCATATTTTTGAGAATTAAGACAACGCGTGTTTTACAAGATACTAATTTTGGGCGTCGCGAGGGTGCTAATACCTTCCTCGCGCGTAACCGACTCCCGAACCCTACTTTTACTATGATTTTCACGTAAGACCTAAATTTGGCTATCATTCTTGTTCAAGAATAAATTTTCTTTTCAAAAAACATGATTTATTAGGTGTCCGATCACACCTAGAAAAAAGATCGATGGCGACTCCCTTTTTTTAAATAAAGTCGAAAGTCGATTTTCAAATTTTCAATAAATCACCACAATTAGCGACCGAAAGCAAAATTTTACGTCGCTACAAGGCTTAAAGGAAATTATTGGTAAAAAATTAACAGAATGGGCCTACTGGTCTAGTGGTTAAGTGGAAAAGGTTTATGCTAGAGGTCCTGTGTTTGAATCCTGGTTTGGGCATTAATTTTTGCACTAAGGCTGTGATAGAATTAGAGGTGAACTAAAACACTGAAAAGGTAGGGTTTATCAAATTTTTCTGAGGAGTTCCCCAAAAGAACTCTTCCTGTCGAATTTTTTTTCTATTTTTCCCTCTTCACATTCTTTCTTTTTTATTTTTCTTCCAAACCGAAACTTCCCTGCTGCTATTGATTTTTACTTCGTTAAGTATTAGTTTTCGGTCTTTTTTCTTCATCGTTGCTATTCTCTACGGTTAGCGTGGATTCTGTAAGTGTTGCGGTGCATTTGTTTGGTTTTTACGATTATAAGGTTATTAAGAGAATTTTTTTCTGTTTAGGAGACGATCATCAATCTGTGGACTGCTAAAACGACGCACTAATCAGTAAGGAACTGTCGTTGTTCTTTAAAGGTAGACTGAACTGCCGTTTTTCGTTAAAGGTAGACTGTTGTTAGTTTTTCAGGATTTGGGTATCCATAGTAAATCGTTTCAAGTGATTGATTTTGGTCTCGGGTTTGTTAATAATAGGTTCTGGAGTGCTCGGGATTGCGTTAGCTTCTAATTGATACCAGATGTGTACTTCGGTTGTATAGAAAATGGTTTCAGCAAAAGCTGAAACTGAAACTGTTGACGCCACACGGGCGTGTGGACTGTCGTATGGTGATACACGACCGTGTGATCGACGAGTCAGGCCGTACGCGTACCACACAAGCACGATGGACACGGGCGTGTGATGGCTTGTAGGTCGTGTGCGAGGCACAGGCTCAGAAAAATGGGCGGTGTGGGCCACACGGGCAAGTGGGGATTTTGGGCCAGGTCGTGTGATTCATACTAGCAAGGCCAATTTAAGCCGTGTGACCCACACGGGCGTGTGGGCCCACACGGGCAGGGCACACTAGCGTGTGAGCTCAATTTTTTTGAAATGTTCTGTAAGGTTGTATGGATCGACTAAGTCGACTGTGACCTGATTGTAAGGGCGGTAAGCATTACTCAGACCCCATACTATGAATGATTCCTAATCTGTATGCAAAAGCATGTTATTATAAGCTTGTGTAACTGTCTGATTTTGTTTATCTGTTCTGCCATGATATTGATATGCTCTGATACCTGCATATAAGCATGCCATGATATGTATGTTGCATTGATTGGGTTGGAATTGTTGTGAAGAGAATGAAGTCTGAGAGGCAACTAGCCTGATATCTGGCAGCTACGTTGTCCTTATCTGTTGAGTACTGTTTTACGGTACCTTTTGGTGTGTAGGCCTGGATGGGTTGACTATATCCCCATACTTGGTGTGTAGGGTTAGGTGGGTCGATTCTATCCCCACATGGTATGTTAGGTCAGTCGAAAATGGTGTGCAGAGTTGGTGGGCATGTTCTCTGATATCTGATCTGTTATACATGCGATATCTTTACGGCTAAGGCCGAGCTATCTGTATTCTGTTATATGTTCGTATGCTTCTGCTTATGGGGATGTACACACTGAGTTTGCCAAAATTCACCCATTTGTTTATTTTGTTTGTCAAGTAATCCCCAGTAGTAGATGGATCGGTGTGATGGAGGGCTCGATGATGACCACTGGTAAATACTTATTGGTTTTATAAGTAACATTTATTTCATCTGTTTTACTTTTAAAAAAAAATTGAGATTACTCATGTCTTTGGACTCGAATTGTTTTGGGTTTATTTTGGGATTTTCAATGTTTAGGTTTATTGATTTATAACTGAATGAGGTTTTAGTTTCCACGTTAATGAAATGTATTCACATAATAATTGGGATAGAGATTTCAAGACTTAAGTAAAGATAATAATTTGTACGATTTTCATTGGATAAGGTTTTGAAAAAGGTTTTCTAAAAGCACTTTCATTTGACGCTGCCAGATTCAGTCATAACGTTTAGGCCAGGTTTGGGGTGTTACACAATGCAACTAAAAACCAACTCACAACTATACACATTTGCAACCACATTGTAATAGCAAGACCAATTCTTTTACGCCTCTCACTTTGTACTATTAAAGGCAGACGAGCCATTACTGCAAAATATTAAAGTATTACATATCTTCAAATCGTAGTAAAAGGGTCACATTTCTCCAATACTAATTTCAATAACAGTAAAACAAAATCAAAAAAATTAATTGCCAAAGAACTTATAGTGATTTAGTGACTATAAGATGCTCAACTTTGGGTGGAGAAAGCAATCAAACAAGCCAAATAAAAAGAGGAAGCAATAACAAACTATCAAAAAGAAAAATGAACAATACATATATTTACAAAGCACAAAATAGAAATTACAACTAAATATAAGGGTCTATTTAGATTCTTTAAAAAAAATACATATTAAGAAAAATGAACAATACATATTAAGAATATTTAAAAAAAACAAAATAAATTCACTACTTTATCCTAGTGTCACGAGGCTAGACCTTTCGTCTCGCAATCCGTGCGGCCTTAGGCGATTCACTCGTCCAAACTCGCCCAAGTCAGCCTTTACTCGAATGAGGATTCCTTAAGAACTCCTCCAAGGCACCAACTCGTACAGCGGAAGCAAACTTATGCCAAAAGAAGCTTATAAAGAACAGCAGAAAGGGACGCACACAAAGTGTTTGAGTAAATGCTCTCTATTCTCTTATTCACAAAGAATAATGAAACAATGAATGGAGTGAGTACAAATGAGGGGGAGGCTCTCTATTTATACTTGAGCTCCCCCAAAACCGACGGTCAAGATACAATTATATCGACGGACAAGATTAAAGGGTACCTACCATCAAATCTCTAAGAATATAATATCATATCTTCTAATATTACATATCTTAGATAAGATATGTAATCTTATAAAATAATATCTTATAAGATTCCATATCATATCTAAGATCTCTAAGATTATAATATCATATCTTTTAAGATCATGTTTCCATATTTGTAGATGGACCTTCAATCTCTTCAAGCAACGGGCCAGTCCGATTGGGCCAACCAGACTTTAATCTGACAAGTTTCTCCAACAGTTCCTTGAATCGGGCCAGCTCACGTGGGTCAAATGATCCCCATCTAAGTAATAGACCTCCATCGGATGCATTTGGTTCGATGGTCACGGGCTTTGAACTCTGGCCCGTAACATTCTCCCCCACCCATTCTCGCAACGTCCTCGTTGCGACTCTTGAATGGCACTGACTTGATTCGCCTTGGATCCCACTCGTTGTCTTAGCTCTTTCCTTTCTTTGGGACTTTTGCCTCGGCTTCCGTCGCTTCTTAACTCGAGCCGTCCTACTCGTTTGTACATCTCGACGACAAGGAGTTATGTCACTTTCTTGCCCACATTCTAACTTCCCTCGAACAGAATCCTCATGATTCACTACACTTGGCTTCGCTTTGCCCACAGCCTCTCGGCCTCCTTGCTCAAGAACTTCGAAAGGGCCCCTACGTTCTCGCCAAGTACACAAGTTAGAATGCAAAACACTATCAGAGTGTTTCGAATGTACCTTTGCATTTACTCGGGTCAACTGTCCCACATGCATCATTTCTTTTTCCTTGAAGTCTGATGCACCACCCACCTCTCCCATAGGTGGAAGCCTTGTCGATGACTCGGCCAACTCCGACGCTTCACTCGATTCAAGCCTTATTGTTCCTAGCTTCACTGTTTTCATCGCAACTTCTTCCTCTAAGTTCGATGACAAACTCACCTCTCCCTTGGGTGGAAGCCCCTCCGACGACTCTCTATGCTCGGACGTTGCCTTTTCTTTGAATACGGCTTGCTTTGGACAGTTCCGCAACTCATGCGGACCACGGCACAAGAAGCACTTTACTCTCTTCTTTTTGCTCCTCTTAGCCCTCTTGGTTTCGGCTTTACCCTTGCTCGAACCAAGCTTCTTGGGCTCCTTGTCTGCTCCATCGTTCCCTACGATAACAGACTTGCTCCTCTTTGCCCTCTTGGCTTCGGCTTTACCCTTGCTCGAACCAAGCTTCTTGGGCTCCTTGTCTGCTCCATCGTTCTCTTCGATGACAGACTTGCTCCTCTTTACCCTCTTGGCTTCGGCTTTTCCCTTGCTCGAACCAAGCTTCTTGGGCTCCGTATCTGTTCGATCATTCCCATCGATAACAGACTTCCTCGGACACTTCGGCAACCTATGCGAACCATGACATAAGAAGCACTGGGCTGGCTTCTTCTCGCTTTCGGCCCCCTTGGCTTCAACACTCGTTGCGCTCAAACCAAGTCCCAAGGCCTTACCCACCGGCTTCTTCCTAAGCGCGGATTTCATCAGACATTTCTTTAGCATGTGTGGACCGTCGCAGAGAAAGCATTTCAGCTTGTCCCTTTTCTTCTTGGGTTTCTTCTTCCCAACTCGTGGTTTTCCATTACCACAATTGTCGCCGTTGTCATAGCCATACTCATCCGTATCTTCCTCATGATCCTCTTCACATACACCTCTTTCCTCGGACTTGGAAGATCCAAGCTTGTCTTTCCCTAGACCAAGCTTAACCACGGATACCGCTACCTTCATGGCTTCCGACAGCTTTTGGACACCTCTTTGTTCCACCTCCTGTCTGACCCACGGCTTCAATCCCTCTTGAAAAGCAATCATTGCTTCTCTCTCGGTCACATTCGAAACTTGGAGCATGAGTTCCTTGAACTCACGAACATACTCCCCCACTGTGCCCCGTTGCGTTATTCCTTGCAACTTTGCCCGAGCTTCTTCCTCGGTAAACTCCGAGTAAAACTGTCCCTTCAACTCGTATTGGAACTTCTCCCATGTTCCAATCTCACATTGCCTTTTATCTGTGGTCCTACCTTGCCACCATAAAAGCGTAATATCAATAAGAAATAATGAAGCAGTTTGTACCTTATCCGCATCATCCACGATGCCTTTGGCACGGAAGTAGTTTTCCATCCTCCACAAGAAATTGTCCACATCACCTACAGACCTTGTCCCCACAAACTCTTTCGGTTCCGGGACACACTCGCTATTGAGTGCTATACTCGACACTCCTTCTTCCACCGCTGCTCGACACAAGGCCAGCTCTCCCTCGAGCTCCTCTATTCTTGTGCTTAAAGTCAGCGTCGTGGCCATTGTTTCCTCCTTCAAAGCCTTCACCATGGCTTCGAGAGCATTGTTCCTCTCTGTCAGCTTCTTCCTTTGAGAATCTAGCAACTCTTGCACGTTATCCCTTTGGGAAGTTAGACACGTGGTCACAAAGTCTCTGAACTGCTCCTTCATGTCTTCAATGCTTTCCCCACGAGCATTGTCAGACTCTTTAACGTCTTCCATGGACTCCTCAAGTTTACCCACGCGTACCTCTATTGCCGACAGCATCTTCCTCAAAGGCTTTCTCGCCCATATTTGTTCGAACTCTTCTTTCGACATCCCAACAGTGCCTTTGAACCAATAGCTCGGATACTTCTTGGTTCGAACTCTAGCTCTGATACCACTTGTCACTAGGCTAGACCTTTCGTCTCGTAATCCGTGCGGCCTTAGGCGATTCGTTCGTCCAAACTCGCCCAATTCAGCCTTTACTCGAATGAGGATTCCTTAAGAACTCCTCCAATGCACCAACTCGTACAGCGGAAGCAAACTTATGCCAAAAGAAGCTTATAAAGAACAACAGAAAGGGACGCACACAAAGTGTTTGAGTAAATGCTCTCTATTCTCTTATTCACAAAGAATAATGAAACAATGAATGGAGTGAGTACAAATGAGGGGAGGCTCTCTATTTATACTTGAGCTCCCCCAAAACCGACAGTCAAGATACAATTATATCGACGGACAAGATTAAAGGGTACCTACCATCAAATCTCTAAGAATATAATATCATATCTTCTAATATTACATATCTTAGATAAGATATGTAATCTTATAAAATAATATCTTATAAGATTCCATATCATATCTAAGATCTCTAAGATTATAATATCATATCTTTTAAGATCATGTTTCCATATTTGTAGATGGACCTTCAATCTCTTCAAGCAACGGGCCAGTCCGATTGGGCCAACCAGACTTTAATCTGACAAGCTTCTTCAACAGTTCCTTGAATCGGGCCAGCTCACGTGGGTCAAATGATCCCCATCTAAATAATAGACCTCCATCGGATGCATTTGGTTCGATGGTCACAGGCTTTGAACTCTGGCCCGTGACACTAGAATGCGCTTGTTTTATGTTTTTGTCCTACAAAAAAAATCCCTTTTTTTAAAACATCCTCTTTTATGACTCATTTGAATGTTTGATAAGGTAAGTTGAAGTAAATTTATAGATAAAAATTAATAAATAGGATAAGTCTATTTAAAATTATATTTACTTATGTAAAAGTAAATAATTTATCAAGAATTTAGATTGATTTGTTCAATCTTTTATTTTTATTTTTTTGCAAAACAGCAACTTAGATTGGTTGTTAACATTTACCTCCTTATATTATATTATATTATATTATATATTTTTTAATTTAATCTCTAAATTTATTTATTTTTTCACACTAGTACTTAAATTTGACAATTTTTCTTAAATTTAAACCTAACGTGGTATTATGATATTGCATAATGTGATTATATAAAATATTACAGTTTTTTTTTATAAAAATAGGTGATAATATGCATTATTAAAAAGTAAATATTGTTTATTTGTTGGTAAGGGGCAGGGATTTAGAGGCAATTAACATTTTTGTATTGTATTAAATTAATTAAAAAGGAAATAATAAACCAGTGTTGGAAATAATATACCACTACACATTTAACACATAATGGTTCCAACTAAAAAATTCAAATAAAAATAAACTTGGTAAAAAACCAAAGGCAAAATGAACACTATAACAGGGCCAAACAAACACTTTTACTTTGTATTGGGGATTAATATTCAATCGCACTTTAGAAAAACTATTCCAACAAAAACTGCAATACCATAAGTCATATCTGATGTTCAAGCTCAATGCAATACCATAACCATAGATCACATCCAAGTTTTAATGGCATAGCAATATCTTAATGATGATGAAGATGAGTGCAAGGATAATTAGTGGCTGTAGTAATGGAAGTGTCAACTCCATATCAGAAAACAGAGGTAAAAGTTATAAAAGGAGAATTAAAATTACTTCTAGCAAACCAAGTGCACAACAAGTCCAGTCTTAATTTTTTCAACCTTTTAGGTAAGCAGCAGACTTGCCGATAAGTCCAATAGTACTTGCAGTTGGTCAAATGTCTTAGGCCTGCAAAACAATGTAAAAGGAATATAACTCATTGATCTCGTAGCAGAATCTTAAGCCATATCTAATGTTCAAGCTCAATGCAATACCATAACCATAGCCCACAAATACTTTAACTTAAGCAAACTGGGTAAAGAATTCAACAAGTTAAGATGCATACTTTCAACAAGCTCCTCAGGGCCGAAGCGCAAACTTACTTTGTTTCCATTGCCAACATCACGAAGCTCTACTTGTAGTTTTAGAGGGGAACAATTATTTTAGTTAATTTTCTTTTATTGTAGGTCACTAAAGCATATAAGCAGTTAAGAAGATTGTGAAAAGTGAACAATACATATTTATCAAATTTCTATTATAGACTTTTGCACTTATTTACAGTGAGTGCAACTCCAAAATAATTAAACAATACATAAAAAAGCAAAAAAATCAGAAAATGAACAAAGTTAACATTTCTTACTTCAAACGTAACAAAATGAAATCGAATTCCATTTTGCTTTTGCATTCAAACAGACGCAAGTAGTATCCATAGATACTCAGGATAGATTGAGCAAATGTAATGCTTAACCCTTCTATGAGAGATTAGAAAAAAAAGCTTAGTAGGAAGCACAAATTTAAAGGAAAAGCCGGAGGTAGGAAAAATAAGAGGAAAATGAGAAAAGAAGTAAACATGGCAAGCGAAGCAGTAAAGGAGAGAGTTTTGAGCTGCAAGGGAGTTTAGGTGGAATTGGCAATGGTGTAGCCATGGGATCTTGATTGGTTAGGGTAATCGATGGAATATGACCTCAATAAGAAGCTAACGGTGGTGGGAGAGTGGCGTGAAGGAAGAAAAACAAGAAGAATGAAAGAAAGAGCAGAACAAACAGCTTAACTTTGTTAACATTTTACAACCCAAGCTACGCAAACAAACAAACAAAAAGTTTGTAAAAAAATGGTAGTATAGCCTCACCTGAACTCGACGCTGACAGCGACAGTTGGAGATGACGGTGGCGACTAGCGAGCTTCAAAGTAGTAGATACAACAGCAGCTGGAAAGGGGTAACACCATAGCACAGCCACTTAAAGCATGAAATAAAAATTAAGAAACAAAAATTAAGCATGAAACATTTACAAAATTCACACAAACAAACTAATAACACTTTAAAATAATTTGTTGAAGCTTTTGATTCATTAAAACCCAAAACAATTCAGCTACCAAATCAAACTCTAGAAACCCAGAAAAAAGAACACAAAAATTATGAGGATCTAATGAAGAAACTGAGAAGGATCAAAGTGAGACCGAAAAAGAACTTTAACTAAAAAAATCAGAGGAAAAAAATAGGAATCAAAGGCCATCACTTACCGTAAATAAGGAGGTTCAACGGAAGGAAGATGAAGATGGTGAATGAAGCTTGATTTGTCGTCGATAAGGATCCAATTTCTATAACGCTTACATCGGGAAAAATGTTTATGAAGAAATTGTCTAAAGTGTGAAAGTGAAAACGACGAAGATGAAGATGACAGACAGGATATTTTGGTCCAAAATAGGGAAAAATGTTATTACCCGTGCCTTTGAATATCTAATCAGACCCCAAGACCCTGAATTGCTATTACGGGTCGTACTGTAATAGAAGATGATTCCATTCAGCGTGTAATAGCCATTACAGGCAACCAAACTTTGTTTTGATGGTGGGCCCATTGAATTGGGTTGTAATGTATTCCTATTACACCCAACCAAACATTACCTAAATCTTCATATCTAATGCAATTTTGTACTTAGTTTATTTTTCTTCTAGTCTAGATGTTTTTCTTGGCCTTTTTACTTGAATATTATAAAAAAAAATTAAATATAATACTAGTATCTGAACTTGTCCACTTTTCTTATATTAGTATCCAAATTTTTTTCTCTCAATTAATTTGGTACTTTTTTTCTAACATAGTTAAGTCTGAAACAGGTAGTAAAATAAAATTGTAACACGTGGTATAATGACATCATTACTTTTTTTTTTCCCTTTTCTTTTCCACTTCCATTTCTTTTTTCTCTTTATTCTCCCCCTCTCTTTCCGAACCCTAGTTGCTGCTACCGCTAGTATGCACCACAACCGTACTGCAGCGTTATCATAGATGTTTGTTCTCTTATCCACCTTTCATTTCTCTCTCTCTTCTTCTCCTCTTATTTCCATTTTCATTTCTTTTTCTAGATCTACAATTCAAGCTTTTGAGGTAATGTGTGCTAGGGTTTTTTTTAAATGTTTGCTCTTTGTATGATAAAATGCCTACCTAAAACTATCAAGTTTGTTTGACAAGAAATGAGTATTGCTTTTTCATTGCCATTTGGTGAATGCAATACTGAAATGGACAATGGCAGTTTAAATTCAGTAACTAAAATCCATTAGTTTTGGAAATGAAGAAAGAGCTAAAACATCACTTAGATCCATAGGTTTCAAAATCTCATATTCAGAGCCAACTGTTTTAAAAAAATGTGGTTCTGGGAAGATGATATTGGAAGGATTTGTTAGTTTTAAAGGTAGAGATTTGGAGGAAATAATGAATTCCGCCATTGATGAAGTTGTAGCAAGCTCGAAGAGCAAAGCAATGGATGTTGTTGAATCTTTAAACCCATATTTTTCATTGGAATCTTCAAAAGAATCGAGAGTTTCAAATCTTCATAATCCACAATTGGAGGCTCCGACGTCGAACATTGGTTTTGTTTGTGATGTCAATTTTCTGAATTTTTTTAATGGATTGTTGGGTATTCTTATAGGTGTTCTTAAATTTCTTTTCAAAAAGGCAAATTATTAAAAGGGAAATGAGCCAAGTGAGAACGTGTTTAGGCAAATTGGAGCGTTGAAAACAGGCAACAGCCTCAGCTCCACCAATTTGGCTGTCGCCATCCAAATTCTTTTTCTTAAAATAAGCATCGAACACGAACCCAAATATTTATGCAGTAACCACCAAGCTGGGATTTGAATCTCAATTTGTAGTCAAATTCACAAAAACATGAAACAAAAACGAAATCAAAATCAAACAGGAAATGAATCAATAACCATAGACCATCTAGTTCCTTTCAAACTTCAAAGTGCAATGCCAAAAATATTAAATATTAAATTTCTTTTCAAAAGAACTTAGAAAAGAAAAAGGAAAATTGACAAGAGGAAGAAGAAAGGAATACAGAAAAAAGAAGGAAATAAGAAAAAATGAAAAGAAAATGGAAATAATTTTTAAAAGTATTTTTATTAATTTTTAATATATTTTGTAGATTGTGACATCATCATGATGCCATCATTTTAGGTGTCACAACTCTATTTTGCCATTTGTCCCAGACTTAAAAGGATGTTAAATAGAAGTACCGAACTAGTTGACGGAAAAAAGTTTGAGTATCAATCTGAGACATAAAAATCATTAGTACCAATTTAGGAGAAGTAGATAAGTTCGAGTTGTAAGTTTATATTTAACCCTAAAAAATTAAATGATTTACATAAATAATATGGGTTAAAGTTATTTATCAAAATAATATGAAATGAACAGTCTTTTAGTAAATTTAACATCAAATTACCACTATTGATGGCGGTTTGAGAATCTTGTGGTGATTTGAGATTCCGAGATGACATATCAGACATTAGTTTGACAAGATGGAGAATCTCTGTCGTTTTGAGATCCAACGATTTAGATGTAAAAAACATTATAAAAATTTAAGTTATTGTTTAAAAGATAATATTTTGATAAATAATTTGAGACTCATTTTTATTTCTTAAAAAATAATTATTATTTTATAATATTTTAGTAAAACAAAAAAAGGCCACATATTTCTTTTTCTTATTTTAATGTTGTTGACTAGAGTGGAAATGGATAAAGGTTAAAAGTGCAATTTACTTGATTTTGTCAAAATCCAACCCCAAGTACGTTTTCATTGAAGCATAAAAGAGTTGGTTAAATCATGCAAACGACCCTTTCTTTTTCAAGTAATTCTTCTTTTTCTTTTTTTTAATTCTTGTGTTTCTTCTATCGATAGATCGTGAGATCCACCTACACCAATAAAAAAAAGGCAGTCAAAAAACAAGAATCCTTTTTATTAAATAATAGGATAAACTACTTAATTGGTAATTCAATTTTTAAAGTGCTTTTATTTATTCTTGCAATTTCGTCATTCAACTTTTAAGACGTTTTTATTTTAGTCACCCAATCGTTAAATTTCTAACGACAATTAACTTGTACAGACTTAATCTTGTTCACACTTTCATTTTGGTTGCTCAACTTTTAAGTTGCTTTCATTTTGGTCAGCCAAAAAATATCTTCTTTTAATATTGATCGCGATAAAAAACATTAAGGATTAAAGTGAAAAAGAGGTAGAAACTAAAATAATGCTTTAAAATTGTTAAATTGTACTTGTTTATCCTCTTTTCGAAAATTTTAAATTTCTTTTTCCTTTCAATATTGAATTTTTAAATTTTAAAACATCAAAATCAATTAAATAACTTTATTGAAAATTTCTTACCATTGATAGCGTCAACCGATTTGTTACTATAATATTAAAATTAATTAAATTAATTAATTTAGTCTCCTTTTAAATCTTAAAATTTTATTTTATGTTCCCTAATTAAAATCAACTCAAATAAATCATCTTTAATAGTACATTAAACCCAAATTTCTTTTGATTATATGATCTCGAGTCTTTCATACTAAGTTAAAAGTAAAGAAAAATCCTTACAATTAATTAATTTTATATTCCATGTCAAATAGAGCTGATCATGGGCCGGGCGGCCCGGCCCGGCCCGAAGGCCCGCCCGAAAAATGGGAGGGTTTGGGTAAAAATATAGGCCCGAAAAATGGGCTTGGGCAAAAAAACGAGGTCCGTTTAGAAAACGGGCCGGGCCTCGGGTAAGAGTTTTTTGGCCCGGGCCCGGCCCGGCCCAGCCCGAATTATATATTAATATATATATTTTTTATTTTTTAAAATTATTTTAAATTTTTAATATAACTATTTTTTATTATATTGTTAATTTGTGTATTGTTTTAAGAATTGTTTTAGTATTATTTTTATTTGTTTTAATATTTGTTTTTATGTTTTTAAATATATTTGATTTATTATATTTTAAAATTTTTTTATTTAATAAAATAAGAAAAAAAATTAATATGGGCCGGGTTAGGGCTTAGTAATTTTATTTCGGGCCGGGCTTGCACAAAATTTTAGGCCCATATTTCGGGCCGAGCTGGGCCCGGGCCTAGTAGATGGGCCTAAAATTTTATCTTGGCCAGCCCAAACCCGGCCCGGTCCGGCCCATGATCACCTCTAGTGTCAAACAAAACCAAAAAATTTTCATCACTTCTTTACCCAAACGAAGAACAAGCAATTACTTTAATTAATTGAAATGATTTTTCTTTGGTTTTAGCTTCGTATGAAAGATTCGAGATTATGTAATCAAAAGAAATCTAATTTCGAAAACAATTATTAAATATGAGTTATCAAGTTGATTTCATTAAAAATAATATGGAAACATAACCTAAAAATTTAAAATTTAGAAGGAGATTAATTTAATTAATTTCAATATTACAATAGCAAATCAATTAACACTATCAAGGGATAAAAAAATTTCAACAATTTATTTAATTGATTTTTATGTTTTGAAATTTAACTTTTCAATATTGAAAAAAAGAATAGATTTTTCGGCAATGTGATAGACAAGTACAATTTGATAATTTTTTTAATGGATTATTTCAATTTATTTTTTCATTTTAGTCTTTTTTTATCCCAATTAATACTTTAAAAAATGATATTTTTTGGGTGACCAAAATGAAAGCGGCCTAGAAATTGGGTGATCAAAATAAAAGACATTATGTGGCATGTATTGTTAACCGCCGTCAAGATTTAACGATTGAGTGACTAAAATGAAAGCACCCTAAAGTTGAGTGACAAAATTGCAAGATTTTCATTTTGAGTTATCAAAAGAGCCTAAAAGTTGAGTGATCAACTAACTAGTTTACCGTAAATAACAAAATATATTAGAATTTATTTCTTGATGTTTACATTAATAATTAATCAACACAGACTAATGATACTGAACTCTTTACTAGTCTGGAATTTCTTGTTCACACACCACACTAAAGATAAGAGGAGCTTAGGAATTTTAAGCAGTTGCAATGGGAAGAGTTGTTTCCCTGGCTTTCATGGCTTGGAATCTTGGTTCCTTGGCCTGGAATTTCAGCCCAGCATATAACTTCATGTAGTCTTCAAACACAAATTTGGGGTACAACTGTTTGTTCTCCACCAGAGCCGGTGCTGGGTGGATAATGGCATCACTTCCAGGGTTGTAGAATGAAGCTATCGACATGCGAGCTCCGTTGGTTTGAGCAATCACTCGGTGCTCCACGCTCTTGTATTTGCCATTGGTGATTACCTCCAGCTGATCTCCAAGGTTGATTACAATGGAGTGGCGCACAGGGGGAACATCCACCCACTGTCCGTCTTTTAGAAGCTGGAGGCCGCTCACTTGGGCGTCTTGGAAGAGCAAGATGATACCACCAGCATCGGTGTGGGCTCGAAGTCCCTTGATTTTATCAGGTTTTGGACATGGAGGGTAGTTGCTAACTTTGGTTCCAAATGTTGGACCTCTTGTCCCATGGAAAGCCTTTTTCAAGTACCCTTTTTCCAGCCCAAGATTCTCGCAGAACAAGTCGAGAAGCTCCTCTGCTAGTTTCTCCAATTTCAGTGCGAACTCTTTCATCACTTTCCTGCATTGTTTTTCAATTCCACCATGTGTCAGACAAGCTAAGAACTTCCAATCTTTTATGTCTGTGTATGTATGTATATGTAAATGTAAACCTGTATTCATGGGCGAGATCTGGGATTTCAGCCATGTTTGATTCAGGGAGATGGCGTAAGAAGAATGTGCTTTCCCAATCCATATCAGTAACCTCGGCCTGGAGACCTTCCAGGGCCTTGCTTGCTACCAATTCCTTAAACCTCTGCTCCATGCATTTCTTGTAATGATCTTTTGTCAATCTTTCAACAGTGTCCAGAAATTCATGGGAAATCCCATGGTTCAGCAGCTAAAAATACATTAAAAGAACAGTTTTATCAGCACAACAAAGAAAAGAAACAAAACTTTGAAATTAGCAAAATCTGGTTTTGAAGGATACCTCAAAGAATCCCCAGTTCTCACAGGCATCCTTGATTTGCTCCATGATTGTTGCTCTCTCCTCACCATTAAGCTTCTCTAAGTTGATCACTGGGAAAGTTGCCATTTCTCTTACAAATCTTTGTTTTCTGAAAAATCTCTCAAAGCCTCACTCTTTTGCAGAAAGCTTAGATTTTGTTGATGCAGAGTTGATGAAAGGTGTGGGGTATTTATAGAAGTTTGAAGCTGTGGGTTTGAAGGGTCTTAACATTTTTGTGGGCCAACGGAATTTTGTGGGTTGAACTTGAAAGTGCTTTTATTATTATTATTATTATTATTATTATTATTATGGGAGTATCCCTTTGCCTTCTCTAACTTACGTTACATTTATTACATATTTTAATATATGAGGTAATATTTAATGCATTGTTTAGTTATATTTCTCATATACTATCGGTATTAAATCATGACATTTTACCATTAAATAAAACCAAAAAATATGGTAAATTTATAAATAAATACAGATAATTTTATTTAAATATAATTAAATAATAATTAATTATAAATAAATATTAAAACTTTAAACATCATCAAATATTATTTACTGATAGTACTCGAGACTTATGCGCTAACTACACATAAAATATTATTCCTATTTACATTAATATTTCAAGTTTTTATTGAGTTGTTATCATCATTATAAATTTATTAAAATATCGTTATTTTTACAAATAAGTAAATATTATTTTAAGCGTTTTTTAAATGATTTTTATATAAAATGTTAAAAATACAATTACAGAACATCATGAATTATATTTCCTTAATTAAACTATCTATTTTTAAAAATTAAAAATTAAAAATTAATTATATTTTTAAAATTGATGTGACTGAGCTGGTAAAAATCATTAGAGTGGGATAGGACCCATTTTGAAAGTCTTTTGTCATAGTAAGTTTGACACCAAGGTTCCTACCACCATCTATTTTCATGAATTTGTTGTTTTCCCAAAGTTTGGTTATTGTGTGGGAAGCTGCTCACCTCTTTCATTTACACAATCCCACTCGTAGACCATCAAATAACCCTAATATCTCCCATTTGAAACTGCGTTCATCTCATCTTCATTTTTGTTTATCCCATCACCTACTTGCTATATTAAACCCCATATTTTTGTGTTACTATTGTTGGAAATAACAATTTCAAAATGGATCCTATTCCTCTTTTACAAAGAAATATTAATTCAACTATAATTTTTGTTTCAAACTAACATGATGGAGGAAGAGTATCACATTTGATGGATAAAGTTGAAGAGTTCTGAGATGAGTTGCCCAAAATTTGACTCAACTTTCTTGTTTCCAATGGTAAACTTATTTTGTTTGAATTGATGAAAGATTACAAGTAAATTAGCATATGAAATACATTACTTATCGAAATCAATCTAAATAGCCTGTTGCTAGCCGCCGTCGCCCCAAAACGTGGGCAAATATAGACATGTTTGAATGTGTGATGTGAAATATAGAAACAAAGACAATTCTACTAATTTGGGAAAACTTAAAATTAAAAAAAAAAGAAAGTAAACCTTAAATTTTTGAATATTAAATATGTTAAACATAGTTTTTTTTTAAAGAAAAAAAAAACTTGATGACACAATTTTTCATTTATCTAAAAAATGTACGCTTTTTTCTTCTGAAGTTAATTGTTAGAGAAAAATTCATTTTCTTGTAAAAAAATTTATATTCAACCTCAAGAAATCCTGGAGTATTCGGTTCATGAAACGTGAAACTATTGAATGTAATATTATTTAAGTGGTGTTTGATTCATAAAATTCTACATTTTCAATAATAATGTAAGCATTCTTTAGTTTGGATTCCACAAAGTACTTTGAGCTGATAATTTAGAGGTAAGCTTAAAATCACATCTTCTTTAAATAATATAATATTCGGAGAAGGATTGTATGAAATAGTAACAGCACGTCATCTGTATCCCTTTTCTAATAGTTTAATACTATATCAAGATTTTCGTCCTAAAAAAATCAAATCCAAATAAAAATCTTAAAGTTTAAGATAAAAGTACAAATATGACATACAATTCTTTCTCGATAAGATTCTCTTGATTTTATTACAATTTTACCTGTTGGTTCTATAAGTTTGGTCAATTGCAACTTATTCTCCATTTTTTTCCCTTATTTGTTTTATGAAATTAAGGAACTAGTATAGTTAAATTGAGTAAGATTTATTATTATTTTTTTCATCAAAATGAATCGACTTTAATTATATTAATATTTATATCTATGGATTGGATTAGGTTAAATTATATAAAAAAAAAATAACTCGATGCTTTACATTTTAGTAAATTTAGTTTCACACTAGTTTGATACGGGTTCTTTATGCATATTAATTTTTGTTTAAAAAATAAATGTTAATATTATGATAAAATGTTAACATGAAAAAAAAATTAACATTTTTTTAATTAACAAACATTAAATATAATATAAATGGTAATTTCAAAATATTAATCTCAGTTATGATTTCTGCTTTAATCAATTAGATTTAGTCTCATTCGTTTTTGGTACCTTTACAAAGTATTTAAACAACCTTTTTTATTTGAAAATTGTTTACAAAATATGTTTTGTAAATCTATTTTAACGATTACAAATTTTAATTTTTTTAATTTAATAAATATGTTATTTTAAAATGTCACTTTTAAATTATTAAAGTTTTAAAAATTATTTTGATTTTACAAACCATTTAAATTTTTTTAGAAAAATTCTAATTTTGTTATGGTATTTCTCGTTACCGATTCCAAATCTAGATATAACTTCGAATTATCAACCCACAACTCAAGTAGATGCATGCAGAGGAACCTATCCCACAAGGTAAAGACATTAAAGGTTCACAGGGAGAGCTTGTGAGTTAGGTTTGTATGCATGTTACTGGGGGTTCGTAGGCAAAGGATGCGAAGTCAAGTGCATGGTACGGTAAACACGTGTTAAGTCTAGAACAGTATATGTGTTGGTGTGCATGGAGCCTACTTAGGACATCATTTCAATAAACAATAACCGTACCTTATAAATACCCAATTCTCCTCACCGAGAGGACGCACAACAAAAACACTCAACAAATTTAAATTTTATTAAACTATTTTTTTTTAAAAATGTTTCAAAATAATTCAATTTAAATTTTATTAATCTATTTTTTGAAATATGATTATATTACTATACTTCTTGAGCAATATAATTTACAAATTTAAAAGTAACTTATCTATTTTTTAAAAAATTTACTAAAATAATTAAAAAAATATGTTTTTTCAAATTTAGAAGTTTGAAATTAAGTACATTTATGAAAAAATATTCACATTACAAAATTTTAATTCGATTAATACATTTTATTAATTTAGGTTTACAAATTATAAAAATTAAAGACAGAGATAATTATACAAATTATAAAAAGGTGTTTTAACATTAATTTTTAAAATTGTTTTTAACAATTAACAATTATAAATTTTTAAAATTCAACATAAAATCATAAAACTATCAATTTATAGTGTATTTTAACAGAAAAGCAAACATATAAATCTTTTTATTGATTATATATACAAGAATGAGAGACGATTAAAGATGAAGCTAACACAAAACTAATTCAACTGTTTTACTTACTCTGTCTGTTCATATTTTCCATGCCTTCTTCACAAAAATTGCTTACTTAAAATAAATTTCGGTTGCTAAAAAAAGAAATGTTTCTGTAATATTTTATAACAAATATAACTTTTGTTCTATTTATGTTATTAAGAATAACTTTTAAAAAAATTTTAAATACAATCGTCTAAATAAAAAAATTTATCAAATTTTCCAAAAAAAAATTAATGGGAAGCAAAACACAACTTAAGTATGATTTGTACCTAATCAAAAGATTTTTTTTTCTTTTTTTACTATTTGAAAAATAATAAATTAATTTTATATTAACAAGTGGGAGACAATTTTTTTGACCAAGTATGGAAGAGAAAAAACTGCAGCTTACTTTAATCACATTAAAAGCAATTAGTTTGACATATTAGAATTAAAGAAGTTGATTCACTATGTAAGTCCATAAAGCTAATCTCTTTTTTTAAAAAGGAAATCCATAAAGCTAATCTCACACGGGACCTCATTTCCTGCTTAATTTGTCAAAAAAAGTTAGATTAACAATTTCTCAATGGGAAAATTACATTAATATTCACTCAATTATGTTCTTTTCTTTTTTGACCACTCAATTATGAAAAGTTACTAAATAGTCACCTAACTATTAGTAAAATATTTTTTCGATCACCCAACTATTCAATTTTGTTTTGTTTTCTGTCATCAGCCGACTAACATAAAAATGAAAATACCCAAAAATCCAATATAGTTTGGTGACCAAAAAAGACAAAATTAACTAGTTGAATGACAAAAAAAAAACATCATTGGATTACTACTAATGTAATTACCCTTTCTTAAAAGCCATCGTAACAATTTTGTTTCCAGTCCTCAATTAAAATTTTGAAAATTTTAAAATTTATTTTATGAGTGGATTTTCTTTAAATTTATTTATTTATTTTAATTTTAATTTGAATCCATTTTAATTTCCAATCCATACTTGCATCATAATGATTTCATTCTTGAAATGTTTATTATTTACAATTATACTTATATCTTTTTAAAAAAAAAGTAGATTTCATTCCACTTATTTTCATTAAAAACAAATTTGTAGTCAAACTTGAATTTGCGTTGTATTGATTTTCAAAATTGAAAAAGAAATTAAATAAGGATGTGAAGAAATATTTTACTTGAAAATTTTCCTCAATTTTCATAATTACATCAACATTTTGGAAGTTTTGCTCAAGAGATTAATAAAATCCATGCCTAAAATATTTTAAGCAGGTGATCATCTGGTTTTTCATGCTGATTCATAATTATTACGCTTAATATAATATAATATAATATAATATTTGGTGCTTTAAGTTTATTTTTTTTCCAATTTAACATTTAAATATTTTTTTCCTAATTTTATACCTAATAATACTTAAATACTTTTTTTCCTAATTTCATACTTAATCTTTTTATTTTATCCAATTTGGTATTTGGACTTGATATTTTTTTCTTAATTTGACACCCGAGCCTTTTTTTTACCCAATTTGATACCTAAACTTGTCATATATTATACAAATTATCCCAAAATACTAGCAGTATTTTTTTTTAATTTATGAGAGGAAAAAAATAACTAATGGATAACTGACATGGTAGATTATATGGAATTTAATGGTAGAAATTATTTATAGGTTAAGGAGGGACTATTTATGAGTTGAGGAGGGACTATGAATAATTAAAAAATATATATATAATTATAACATATAATGAAATTATTTAAAAAATCTAATTATAATTTAAAATATAATCACTTTCTAAGCTATTGATTATGATAACGTATTCTTTAAAATAAGAGTGTAACTTTAATCGGACTTTTAGTATAGATCACTAATTTAATTTAAGAGGAAATTAATTTAACTCTAATCTAATTTTTAATATAGTTAATTAATTAGTTTTTTTAAAATACTGTGATGCAAGGACGGATTTTATATATCAATTAAAATATATTAAATTATTTATTAATTTTTAAAATTAATTAATAATGTGAAAATAAATTTAAACATGTTATTTCATTAAAATGTTTTTATTTTTTAAAAATAATATTTTTTACCATATGTAAAAATATTGTAAAACAACTATATTTTAATACTATACATTATAAAATTTTAAAAATACTATATGAATAGTATATACATTTTTAAAAAAAAATTATAACAATAACAATATATTAAGAAATTTTTAAAAATTTTATTATGTTGTAAAAAAATTATTATTTTTTAAGATTGATTTACTGTAACAACCTAAACCTGGCCTAGACTTCCGGGCCAAGTTCGTGAGTTAATTATCCATTCTAAGATCACACTAGCATATCGTAATCAAATTAAACCATTAATCTCATACATTCAACACGACGGTAAATTAAAGACAAAGTCTTCCTAAATTCATAACATCATAAAGCAAATATTCCTACTAATAGTAATAATACTAGGAATAACATTTAACATCAGACCGAGCTTCCGCGATGCCGACCTGATCAAGTCTGATTACCACCTGAAATTCAAAAACAATAGGATGAGTCATGAACCCGGTGCATAAAACGGAATGAAATACAACAAAGGTAACTTATAAGAAATTCCAATTTAGAGATGCAGTTCAACATAGAAGGGTGTTCGTTCTATGTTCAAAGCAGAGATTCTACATATGTATATATGCATTACTCCAGTTCAGAAATAGTTCAGATCAGACTCAAATGTAATGTCCCTAATCTATCAGCTACACACCAACTTTAGCCATCCCAGCACACCACTATGGACATTTAATGCCCGTCCGTCCCTGCTCACCTTTACACTGTTCAATGACACTTTCACAGAAACGCAGCTTAGCTGCTAGCTCAATAAACGACAAGCGCCAGAATCATAATGTTACTAAATGTGGCATAGCCATAATTTTAGTATAGACTCCCGTCTTCTTCTCAATCTCCCACCACATATTGATTCAGAATGCAGTAGTACATATCACATGTTCAGTCACACCAATACAGTACAAAATTAATTTTGCAGTTCGTTAACAGAGTAGTATTACAATGCACATTCAAGTATGTGACTCACAGATCAGTGTCATATAAGCAAATCTAGTCATTCTTATATCGAAGAAACCAATACCATAGCTAAGCAACCTTCTCGGCCTCAAAAACAGTTCTAGGATCCAACATACTGCCACACGGCCTTGGCACACGCCCATGTGCCTTGGCCATGTGGATTTGCAAACAGTGAGTTACATGGCCTGGTCACATGCCCGTGTCCCTGGCCGTATGGTTTTTAAGCATAAACAGTGAGTTACACGCCCATATGCCTTCCCGTCTGGCGTCGACAGCCGCCATTTTTGGCGATTCGAAACTTGCAAAGTAAAGTTTTCGGTATGCACCTGAAGAGATTTTGAAGCAACAACAACAAAATGGATCTCCAAAATCTAAAACAAGCATTCAATTAAACAATTAAGTCATTTTGTCAACATTCATTCCCAGTTTCATTCCTAAAACCCAAGTCAAAAGTTTCGACACGAAACCTTCAATTAAACTAATACCTACTACAAAATCAACAGCAATCGTTGGAATTGGCATGTTGCTGTTCACCACTTCTGTTACTTCTGCCTAAATAGAAAAATTAACAACCTTCTATTAACGATTCGCGTAGAACTCATAACACTTTAGAGTAACTTACGAAGAAGAAAAAGAAAACAATGTAGACAACTGACTGGCTAAGACTTACCCGATACCCTTTTGATCGATGTGGTTTACAGTCTATAATCTCAACTAAACCGTATCTACTAACGACCATGACCAACAAATAAAAATAAAAAATAAGAGAAGGATGAAAGGAGCACCAAAACAAAAAATAACGAAGAAGAAAAACAAAAGATACTGTAAGGCCCAAATTATGCCCGGGCCCAGACCACAAGAATAAACCAAGAAAAAACAAAAATAATTATAACAGTCCATTATCTGTCTAATTACAACCCAAAATCAAATATCTTAAAACCCATTAACGGATAAACCCAGACCCAAATTACATCAGCCCAAAAGGCCCGAAACATTTCAAGAGCAGAAACCCTAGGGCTCTCTCTGTGCGCCGCAACCATTCAGCCTCCACTGCCCTGGCACGCTCCAGTACACCACCAGCCACGCTAGCACACCCGTACCTGCAAAACAAAAAAAAGCAACAGCAGTAGAGACAAACAAAAAGGACGACAACAGAACAGCAAATGGAGAAGAATAAAAATGGATTTTTATTTTTTCTTTTCCTTTTTTTTCGGATATAAAGCCTACTATTTTCAATTGTAAAGGGGGCTTCTTTCTTTTTACGAATACAGACACAAAAACAAAAAAAAATCAATACAGAAAAGCTTGAACAAAAAAGTCTTCACAAGGTGATTTGATTCTCATTTTTACAAAAAAGTCTTCACAAGGTGATTTGATTCTCATTTTTCTTTCGATTTCGTTTCTGTTTTCTTTGATTTATCTATCGCATGAAAAACGAATGAAAGGGAGGGGACGAACGCTCATTGGGCACAATATACATTTATGCATACATACATAAACAAAAAAAAAATCCAGTATAAAGGAGATCTCTAGTTTTTTTCCCTCTTTCTTTTTTGATCTATTTTTGGTTTGCTAGATTTCTTTTAATTTATGGATCAACACCAAGGAAAACCCAACGATCTCTGAAATGAAGAGATTTGGGTGAGGGTCGAATGTTCTTCTCAACCTTTTCTTCTCTGTTTTTTGTTTGATTTTCAAAGAAGGAAAGCACAATTTAAAGTTTTTTTTTCAAAAAAAAGGGAAATGAGATGGATTGGTTTACCAGATCTCCATGATTGCAATCTTCACAGGCAAAGGTTGGGTTGTTGATCGCACGTCGTCGGCCATTAGTCCAATATTGGCTCGTCATCTGCTAGCCAAATGAAACCCTATCATTTGAGGGTTAATGGCTGTTGCTATTTCTAAAAAATGGTTGAAATTAAGTTATGTTTGAAGGAAAGGGGGTTTAAAATCATTCCCAAAGCCAAGCGGCACTGTTTATAGCAGTAAAGGTCTGCGCATTGGCCCAAAAAAGTGAAATGGATTTGCACCATTTTGTTAAATGGCAGATTTGCACGTTAGATCCCCCTCTTGCGCGAGTCTTCAATTTGTGCCCAATTGGCTTACCTTGTATTTTAAAATTTGGCCTGCTAATTTGTGCATCATTTCATTTTGATCCGCGGTTCATTAATGCATTGTGGATGCGAGATATTTACAAATTCAGTCCTCCTACATTTATGTGCATTGAGCATTAATTCATTTTGTAATTGCTTTATTTGCAAATTATCTTCCTTATTTTTACTGTAAGTTTAATTTGGCCTTGTAATTCTACGATTGGTTAATTTTTAAATACATTTAATATGTGTAATACCTTACCATGAATTATTATTTCTTGGTATTTAGTATATTATTTAAATTATTATTAAACATATATTTTGTATTTATATTTAATTTGCATCCATTAGTAAAGTTTTAATATTCTTATACATATAGATTTTAATAAGTTTGTAATTAATTGTGTTTTTTTTAAAAAAAATTATTAGGTATATAATTTATGATAAAATTAGGTTAATCCTATAATTCATATTTTAATTAGATGATATTTTGACATATAATTACTTCTTACATTTTTCACATGTATAGGGCACATATTAAATTATTTTTGCTATGGTACATGTTATTATTTTCATCTAACTTTATGTAAATATTTTTCTATGTATATATATCCCCTTTTAAAATTATTTATGTGAATAATATTTTTAAATCATTTATTGTATCTCATATTATCCTTATGTTTTTATATATATATATATTTTGTTATTTATATAACGTATATGTTTACTTCTTTTTTTGTACAATATTAATTTCATTCTTTTTATCAATAATTATACCCAATGTTTATCTGTATATAAAGATTTCATAAATTTACTTTATATATTATCTTATATCATATATCATGTGTTCACCCATCTATTTTGAAAATGTCTTATACCATATCGACCTCTAAACTCCATTTTGTTTTCGTATATGATCCGTTGATTGACTTATATTGTGTCATGTTTATTATTGGCGTATATCATCTATCTATTGTTTTATTTCTTATATAAATCGTTTGTCAGCCACGTTTACGAGTTTGATTATATTTTCTTGATCAATTATGCTCAGTTATAAATTTGTTAATTGGTATTGCATTTTATGTATGCATATTACCCCAAGTTCTATTTTCCCTTTAGCCTACAAATGCTGGATTACAATTTTCAACCTCCTTTTTTGAAAAATTCTAATTAATTATTCCATCATATTTCAAGTCAAACTAATATGTTTTAAGCTATTTTTATAATCAATCATTTAAAAATTCTTTAAAACGAAGGCGATGTGCGATATTTGGCAATTCGCGGAATCGTGCCCTAACGTGCTGGGTTACAATTTCTCGTTTGCTTAAAATAATCAAATATCCCTTCAAAATTTCACGCATACTTTCTAAAAATCATTTAAAACGAAGGCAATATTCGGCGTTTGACAATTCGAGAATCATGCCCTATCGTGCTGGGTTGTGATTTCTCGTTTGCTCAAAACAATCTAATATTCCTTTAGGTTTTCATTCATGTTTATTAAAAACCTTTCAAAACGAAGGCGATGTCCGATGTTTGGCGGTTTGAAAATCGAGCCCTATCGTGCTGGGTTGCGCTTTTTCATCTGCTCAAAACAATCGAAGATCCCTTCGAAATTTCACTCAAGAGGCAATGTTCAATGTTCGGAAATTCGAGGAATCGTGCCCTACCGTACTGGGTTTCGGTTTTTCGTTGGACCAAATAACTGGGCATCCTTTTGTTAATTTCAAATTATAAACTTTCGGACGTCGAAACAAAAACATTTTTGACAATCAATTCGGGTTATTCAACATTCATTAAAAAGAGCCACATTCCAAAAATATTTTTTTAGACATAAGGACAGTATTTAATTAATTTGGTACCAATTTTGGGCGTAGTGAGGGTGCCAATCCTTCCTCATGCGTAACCGACTCTCGAGCCCGTTTTCTAAAATTTTCGTAGACAAGAGTCGTTGTTTTAGTAAATCGCAAATGTTTTATTAAAATAACCAAATTCTTAGGTGATCCGATCACACCCAAAACAAAAAGATCGGTGGCGACTCCCTTATTTCTGTTTTTTTTTAAAAGTCGATTCCCCCATTTTTCATTAAATTTAAAATTGTAAAATTCGAAAAAGGGATGGTTTTGACAGATACTTTTAAAAAAATTCTATTAACTTCCAATCAACTCCCCACACTTAGCAAAAATATTCACTCTCGCCTATTTCGGGATTCGAACTCCTGACTAGACAGGATTTGTCAGCCAAAATTAAATAAAAATTTTAAAAATTTTAAAATAATAATAACAATAATGTGCCTATAGATTTGTCAACTTAATACTGTTATTAAATAATAATAACAACCAGTCATTAATACTGTTACTATTTTCAGTAAAAATTGTCAACTTAGCTTGTGTATTTTTCCTAAATGTAGAGGTGAAACCACAAAATAAATTTTTTGAAGGGCTGGAATTAAATTGTATATTTTTACAATAGTAAAAATACAATTTCACCATTTTAATAGCTTATATCTTTATAATTTTTAAATGGTTAAATTAATTTTTTTATCATTTTTGAGAGATCAAAGTACAATTTTACAATTTCTAATATAAAATTTTATAAATTATAAATGGGGCCTAAATGTAAAATTTTCCATTTACGTAGGTTGGGGCCCTTGCCAACCCTTGGCTTTCCCACTACTTCGATGATATGAAAGCTAATAATTAATATACGGGCAATATAATTAACATGTCAATTTGATAAATTCTAATGGAAAATACTAAATATATTAATGATTAGATTAAGATTTTTAAATCGAAAAAATAAGAAAGTTTACTTTTTTATATTTTAAGTATAAGTACTAGATTTAATTTTTTTAAAAAAAATACAAGGATTAATGATATAATTTAACCTAATTTCTAAGTTTAATAATTAACAAAACATAATATATTAAATACATTTTTAATATAAAAACTAATAATTAATAATTGATTAATTTCATTTTAATTAAACGTACTAATATTTAATTTTAAAAAAAAAAAAGCTTAAGCGGGTCAGGAATACAAGTAATATTAACAAGTCTATCCATTCCTTGTAAATGTCAAGAACGACAACTTAATACAAATGCTTAAAAGTAAACCTTCAAACCCTAATCATTTCATTTTTGAAATTTGGATCAACTAAGCAATTTCTTTTAACTATTTTTAATTAAATTTAAATAAAGTTAAGTAATATTTATTTATAAATCCTCCTTTATTTTTATTTTATTTAATGAAGAGATATCATGTTATTATTTACTGATGATACATGAAACTCAACAACATATCTCCAATTAAATTAACTTAAATTTTTTTAAAATAAACTAATATTTTAATTTAATTAACTAGCGAGAAAAATTCGAATCTAAAGAAAATTCTTTCTAAATTTATTTTCCGCTTATAACTAATAATTAAAAAGTATGGTCGGCAGATGATGGCTTAGGAATGGATAGACTTGTTAATATTATCCTATGTACCATGTTTACTTTTGAAAACCTCGTTTATTACTAATTTCTTTAACACTCAAGTTCTAATTATAATTTAGCAGTGGAAAATTGATATATGTTTATGATTTTAATAAAAATCAGGGTTCATGCATAGCTAATTAATGATCGTAATTAAATATCCCAAAAAATTAGACAAGTCATGCAGCTATAAGTAAAATAAAAACAACAAACTCAATGTCTCATGCCATGTCCATGATTTATGTGAAATATTAATGTTTAATTAAAGGTTAATAATGTAAATTGTTAAACAAAAGTTAAATTAATAAAACAAAATGTAAATTTTCTTCATTCATCATCTTCCTAACCAATTGTTGAAGAAGAAAAGCCATTAAAATAGCTTCAAATGTTTGGCTAGCTATTATCTATGGATATAAGTCTGTTTTTGCTCTGTTTTTAATGATTTCTATGTTTTTGTGATCATTGCATCTAGTACTAACTAGCCCAGGGACTATTTTGCAAAACTGTTAAAGATTTTGAAAGTTGACAGTGATGAATATGTATGAGTTTGATGTTTGATGATAGATTATAAATATTTATTTTGAATTATGCAAGTTTTGTAAAGTGATTTTTAGTGAAAATGTAAAATAGGGATTAAATTGATAAATGTGTAAAGTTATGGTTAAAATGTGAAATAAATGAAAATTAGGGGCGGCAAGGGTATTATGGTAATTCAGATAGCATGGGTATATTTGAAATTTCATTAATTTGTGATTTTATGAAATAAGTACTAAATTGTGAAATTTGTGGGGCAAAAGTGCAAATGTGTTTTGAAGTGTGTTTTGGACTAAATTGAATGAATATTTGATTAAATAAGTTAATTTTGAATATATTTAGATCAAGAAAAGTGGAATTCAGATTTAGATCGGGGAAAAGATAAAGTTATCGACTAATTGACTTAATTTGCCGTTTTAACATCCGAGGTAAGTTCGTATGTTATAATTTTGTTTCAAATGTATTTTATATGCTTTGATATAGCATGAATTGTAATTATGTGGTTACGGACGAGTTTGGAAATGATTTGACGATGATTCGAAAATTGGAGTCCCAGTTGAACCTTAGGAATAGTTTAGGATGCTAGTGACATGTCATTAGTTATACTTTGAGTTGGCTTCGAGCCATGTTATTAACACTTCGGGTGCAAGATATACCGATTTGGCTTCGAACCATGCATATCGGCTGATTTGGCTTTGAGCCATGATATCAGAATTTCAGATAAGTTACCTTGATTTGGCTTCTAGCCATGGTATAGGTACTTATCGTATGAGACCTTGAGTATTCGACTTCTATTCCGAATGGTTCAATGGACAAATGAAAGATGTGGTTGAGTATGAGATTGGTACGAGATGGTACAGGTACATACGATAATGAATTGAGTATTGAAACTATGGAATTGATAAGTTCTTTGGTAAGTTTTGTGAATGATCATTTGATAGCTTTGATATTTAATAGAATTGTTGTATATTGTTTTCTACTATTTGAATGATTAATGAATGATGATAGTTGCTTATTTTTGACATGCGAGCTTACTAAGCTATATTGCTTACTTTGTTATTTTTCTATGTTTTATAATGATTTCAAAGGTAACTCGGACTCGAGGATTGTCAGAGACTTCATCACACTATCCACTGACACTTTGGTACCTTTGAAGCTATGTTTTGGGTCGTATGGTATGTATAGGGACTTTGGTCATTTTGGTTATAGCTTGATAGTGAATTTGGACATTTATGTTGGCTTATAAAAGTTGTGTTTATAATGTTGTATATGGCTATGTAAATTGACCTATTTGGTTTGGTTGGTGATGCATGTTTATAGGTATGCTAATGTCATTTTGTGATGTGTTTAATGTTTGCTTGGAAATGGTTGATGAAATGAGGAATGTTTGTGATTATGGTTTAGGCTAAGAAATGCTTAGATGAAATGTTATGAATGATGTTTGATTTGGTTGTTTTGGGTTACCTATTATGCTTTGCTTTGGTGCCATATGTGTAGGTAAAGGTGTGTACCAAATGGGATGGCAAATTGGCTTTGTAAATAGTCTATTTTTGTCTACACGGTTAAGTATACAGCTGTGTGTCCCTTGGTGTGGTTTTAGAAATCAAGTCAGTATGCTTCACAAGGCCTCACACACGGGCATGTGACTTGGCCGTGTGGCATAAGTCAGTATACCCTACAGGTTTGACATAGCCTAGCACACGGCCTGACACATGGGTGTGTATGTCCATTTTTAGGGCACACAGGCTAGCCACACGGGCGTGTATGTTGGCCGTGTAAACCAAGTCAGAGAGTTACACGGGGTTAGACACGGGCTGGGATGCTGCCATTTGCTCCCATTTTGAATGTCGGTTTTTGACATGGGCGTGTTTTATAGCCGTATGAGACATAAGGCCTGGCCACACAGGCGTGTGTCTCTATTTTGAGAAAAATTTCAAAGTTTCGTGAAAGTTTCTTGAGTTATTGGTTTAGTCTCGAACCACTCCCAAAGCATGTTTAGGGCCTCTTAGGCTCGTATAAGGGACGAATTGGTTAAGATTGAATGATGAATACTTGAATTGAAAAAAATGTATGCCAAATAGATGTTTAATTATTTTGTAAGTTTGGTAATGCTATGTAACCCTATTTCAGCATTGAATATGGGTGAGGGATGTTACAGTTTGTATTTAAAGACCACAAGGCCAAGGCATATGGGCGTGTTTCCAGGTCGTGTGGCAGGATGTTGGGATCGAAAACTATTTTTGAGGCCGAGAGCGATTTTAAACTTTGATATTACTTTCCCAAATGTGCAAATGACTGAATTCGTTTATATGTGGACTGTCTGATACACTAAGACTGATTTGTGGGTCACCCAATTGAACGTGCATTGTAATATCACTCTGTCATTGAACTGTTTGGGTTAACTTTGTAATGTATTGGAATGACTAAACATGTGTTACAATAGTTGTATTCTGCATTGGTATGAGGCGAGATGCTGTGAAGGGAGAAGAAGTTTGTTCCCAAATCGTGGCTTTGCCACTAAATTATATATGATTCTGGTGCTTGTCGTATACTAAATTAGCAGCTAAGCTACATTTCTGTAAAAGTGTCAATGAACACTTGATGGTGTGCAGGGTTGTTGGGCATTGAATGTCCTTAATGGTTTGTTGGGATGGCAAAAGATGGTGTGTAGCGGGTAGGAATAAGAAATTACATCTGAATCTGATTAGTATCGCATATGATCTAAAATTGCATATACATACACACGTAGTTGGTCTGCTCTAAATATGAATTGCAAATACATCTGAAATGAACTGAATATTTGCAATTGGAATTTCACCATGAATGGAGTCTAATAGAATACATTCCTTTTACGCACTAAGTTCACAACTCACATTTTCATTGACCTGGTTTCAAGTGGATCCCAGTCTTGATCGGGTTAGGGTCGCGAAAGCTCAATCAAACTTTTCTCTTTCCTTTAAGCATTACTAGTAGGGACTGATGTTTTACGATGTTATGAGATTTATGACGACTCTATGTTTAATTTCGCTGTGATGAGTGATATGCTATTGTATGGTTTAATTTGACTACATTGTGATGCTATGAAACTTTAGTACGAATGATGTAATTCTCTAAATTTGGTCTAGACGTCTAGATTAGGTTTAGGGTGTTACAGTTGATTTCAAAATTCTTCTTTTTGCCTCTCCATATTTCTAAAATTCCGGTGATAGAAAAAGGCAAAGTTCGTTCGTTGATCGTTGTAGAGGTGCTACTACTTTGATCACTGTTGTTGTTGTATCGTAGGAGACATTCGACCAACGTTTCTCCAAGTACCGTAGCAGCGGCCGAATATGTTTTAAGGAAATTGTGTTTCACAGGCCTCAACATTTTGTAAAATCTCGATTCTTTTTTATTTCAACTTTTTATTATGGTTTTATTTAATTTTCGTATTTGATAAATTAATTATAAATAATTCTATTTATATTTTATTTCATATGTGTTTATTTATAATTAATTATATGTTCACTAACGCTTGTTTTGTCCAACATTTGCATGCTCATCTTATTATTGAATCTGATTCGGTTGTTGTTGTAACTTGGATCATGAAGAAAGAAACTTGACCTTGAAGGCTTTGGAATGTGTTTGTGGAGATTGACAGTTATGGAATCTAATGAATTTGTTAATTGATTAACTAAGTTAGGAGTTTGTAGAGACTGATTTTGTTTTTGTTGGCGTTCTTGGGTTGAGGCATGGTTTCTCTGTTTTGTTCCTTTTGAGAACTGGTTTTGCTTGTGTTGATCTAATAGTTGCCCAACTCGATGACAATTAGAAGGAAGAGGCAGAAATTCTACAACTAAGCATGGGTTAAGGATAGGCTACTACAGAATGAGAGCACTCCTAAAGGCTTGATTCTTACTTGTATCCTCAGTGTATTTAGAATTCTTTGCCACAGGTGGATGTTCCCCAATGGTCTTATCACCAGTAATTCCACATCTTATGTTTTTTTTTTTTTTTTTGCAGTACCTTATTTTCATCTGTAAAGTAAAGTGATTAATTGTTTATAATGAGTACGAGACAATGTGAAAGGGACAACTTTTCGAAGAGGTTATCACATATAATTCTTTTCATTCAAATATGATATGCTGGTTGATGAGTTAAAATATTTTAGAAATGTTAAGTTTGACTTAAGATATATTGTTATGTTTGATGTGATGATCCTATTGTTGTGGTTTCTTTCATTTCTGTTGTATTCTCCAGAGACATTGTTAGGGTTTTCTTTTTTTAATGAATAAACTTTTACAAAGCGATATATATATTACTTAATAATATATATATATATAAACATTTTCTAGATCTAAATCATCTAAATTAGGAATTAAATAATCTAATACAAATTTATATTCCAAGAATTAGAAGATAAATTCAAAGGCAAATAATCAAAGAAAAGAACTTGAAAATTAGGTACTAATATCAATAGAGTTTTTGGTGTTTGTGTAATTAGTGGTAATCTCATTTTCTAAAAAATTATTATTTTATTATTAAAAAATATTTGGTATACTGTCGATGAAGTTTTCAAACTCCACACTTAAAATTAAGAATTGACAAATGTCCTATAAAATATAATTAAATATTAAAAAAATTAAATATCTTATTAGGCTAATTTAAGGTTGTGGTTGAGCTTAAATGTGAAAATCTTCATTTTCACCCACCATTGGAAGAAAATATCTTAATTCATATTTCTTCCCATAAAAAGAATATTATTAATTATTTTGACTAAAAATACAAAAGGAAAGGAAATCTTCAATGAATGCCATTCATAAGGTCCCCACCTACCAAATTTAGAGTTACCTATTACCTTTTTAAAATACGATAGCTAGGGTGTCCATAATCTTAAATATGATCTAAATTTAAATTATATTAATCGTATTATTATTACGACTTTATCTTTTTCTTATAATTTATTAAAAAATTTATTACTTAAATATAATCTAAAATAATAAAACTATAATTAAAGGAAACAGTTAAATTATATTTGCAAAGTTCTAATAATAATATACTATTGAAAACAGAATATTAGAAAAGTCAAATTGTAATTCAACAGTCAGACTCAATTTTTATTTAAACAAGTCAACAACAGTATAGATATAAAATTTTCACGCGTAAAACGAATTCCTGACAGTCTGAAAAGGAAAGATTTTGTAGTCAACGCACGCAGTTTCTCACTTTCATTTTTTATATTTCGCTTAACATCAAATTTACAATTTTCTTTTTCTTAATTTGGTATTTAAGTTTGATAATTTTTTAAGTTGGTGTTTAAATTTTTTGAGAGTCCAATTTAGTACTTAAACTTGACTTTTTTTTTAAATTTGATACTTAATTTTTTTCGATTTGATACTTGTGAAACGTTTTACAAATTATTTTAATATATTAACAATTTTATTTTTTATGAAATAGTAAAAATAATTAATGTATAACCTACATGTAACAAATGATATAATATTTTTTTACATTTTATATGTTTAATTACTTTTAGTTTTATTTACTTAATTAATTATTTTACTAATTAAAAATAATGAAAATAATTCATTGATCATAGTTCAATACCTATTTTTTTTAACATGAATTTTCTCTAATACTAATAATATTTTTGTAGCATGAAAAAAAAAATTAACAATGCTAATATTTTGCGTAATTTATATAACATTTAATAAATTTAGATATTGAATTAGAAAAAAGTATTAAGTTCAAGCATCAAGTTGGGCAAAAAAAGTTTTAAGTATCAAATTAAGAATAAAATATTAAATTCAGATACCAATTATTATATTAAGCGTTAATTTTTTAATAATTTACGATATAATTTGAAGAAAATTTTTATCACCGGTTTAAAAATTTAGTTTAACTTAATTTTAAAATTTAAATTAATTTATTTTTATTTTTATATTCATAAATAATAGATAATCATAATAAATTATATAAATTTTATTATATTAACTCAATTTCTATAATTACCCCAACAATCCATTGCCTTCTCTTTTTTCTCTTTTCCTCCCAATTAAAATCCCCTTTTATCTGTTTAATCCTAAACCCCAACAATCCTAGTTCCAGGCTTTCAACCGCCAATGCACACATCAGAACAACCGCAAACGCCGACGGCAGAACCATCTGGACCTCAACCACCGCAAACACTCCTCGACTTAATCACAACTGTTCTCTCTCTCCTCCTCCTTTCTTCCCTCACCGTCTGCTCTTTCGTCGGGCGGTGGCAAGTCCTCCGGTAAAAGCTTTACACTCTCCAATCATCTCTTTCCTCCATCTCTGAATCTCCTCACTGGGATGACAACTCCTTGCTTCACACTCTTTTCCCTTCCCTTCTTTCCACTCTCCAACGTTTAAAACCTCTCTCCGATCAATGCACTCTCTCTTCCTTCACCGGCGGCAAACTCGTCATGCAAAGCGACCTCGACATTGCTTCCTCTTCTCTCTCTACCCATCTCCATGACCTCGATTTGCTTCTCAGATCTGGCGTTCTTCACCAATCCAACGCCATCGTTTTGTCTCACTCGGGACCTGGCTCTTATAAAGATGATTTGGGATTTTTCATTAGGGATGTCTTCACCCGACTTCAGATTGGAGGCATCGAGTTCAAAAAGAAAGCTTTAGAATCACTCCTTCAGCTTCTCAACAAGGACGAGAAATCTACTGCTGTGGTTGCTAAAGAAGGAAACATTGGCTATTTGATAAGTCTTCTCGAAGTTAACAGTCAACCTTTGATTCGAGAACAAGCTGTCTGTTTTAGCAGTGTCGATGTTGGCTTCTTCAAGCCAAGATTCGAGAAAAATCATCTTCGAAGAGGGAAGATTAGGGCCTTTATTAAGAATCCTCGAAACAGGTTCCATTTCTTTAAAAGAAAAGGCCGCCATTGCTGTTGAAGCAATCACCGCCGATCCCGAAAACGCCTGGGCAATTTCAGCATACGGGGGGGGTCGGCCTTGATAGAAGCTTGCCGATCTGGCTCCCAACCAATCCAAACCCATGCGGTTGGCGCTCTTCGAAACGTGGCTTCTGTAGAAGATATTCGACTGGCTTTGGGTGAAGAAGGCGCGGTTCCTGTTTTAGTCCAGTTATTAGTCTCTGGTAACACCGCTACACAAGAAAAAGTAGCCAATTGCCTTTCTATACTGGCTTCTTCCGGTGAATATTGTCGCGCTTTGATTATACAAGAAAAAGGGTTGCCAAGATTGATGCATATGATTCAAGATTTATCAAATTCAGATACAATCGAGCATGTTCTCCGTACAATCTGTTCCCTTTCGGTAACGGATTCCAATTTACAGATTTTATCACCATTATCCAATTGGGTGAATTTATCAAGCACGGGAACATGATTTTACAACAGATTTCAGCTTCCCTCTTATCGAAATTATCAATTAGTGAGGGAAACAAGCGAGCAATTTCTAGTTGTATGGGTTCTTTGGTAAAGTTAATGGAATCTCCAAAGCCAGTGGGGTTACAAGACGCGGCGGCGCAAGCCATTGTTTCGCTACTGACTGTCCGGTCAAATAGGACGGAGCTGGCTAAAGGTGAGAAGAGTGTGATGAGATTGGTGCAGATGTTGGATCCCAAAAATGATACTGTTTTTAAGAAGTACCCGTTGATGCTGGTGACAGCGCTGTTGGCTGGAGGAAGCGGTGATTGTAGGAAAATACTAGTGGCTGCCGGAGCCAATAAGCATCTCCAGATTCTGACGGAAATGGAATTCGCCGGAGCTAAGAAGGCGCTTCAAAGACTTACAGGGATTACACTCAAAAGCATTTTCAGCAGGACTTGGAGGGAATAACCAGAAAAGATACTAATCCCCGCCAATTAAGGTACGTTTCCTTTTACAATTGGAAATTTTAATTTTTATTAGATTAAATTTTGTAATTATTCTCATACTGGGATTAAATTTATTTTCTTATTTAAGTTAATTTTTGAAAACTCTAAAATTTATATTTTAATATGAAAATAATTATTAAAATCAAATTTTAATGTGTGAATAATTATTAAGTTTAAAGTCTAATTTAAACAAAAAAATTTAAACCCGAATGCGAGGAAAATTATCAAGTTGAAATTTAAATAGTAAAGTTTAAGGTTTAAAATAATTTATACCTTACTGTGAAAATTTGTCATCACAAACCTCAAATAAAGGCAAGCCCCAAATAGTAATTTACCCTCTTTATAAGTGTTTTAATCGAGATTTTCCTGTTGGCGCGTCTATTTTAGCGCCATTAATTGGCATTTAAAACAATGATATTACTCTTTTCTTTCTTGTGTTCGTTTTTTAAACAAGAAAAAGATATGGCACATAAAACCGTGTAATATTTATGACTTACAAATTATTTTTCGGTTTTTATTATTTTTTTCCTTAAATTCAATAATTTTTAATTTTAAAAATTAAAAATAAAATTTAATTTTTTAAATTTATATAAAATTAATTCATTCTGTCATACACCTCAATAATAAAGTTAACAAATGCTAATTTTTTTATCAATTTTAAAGTGATTTGATAAATATTATAAGTTTAAGAGTTAAAAAAGATAAATTAAATAAATAAATAACTAAAATAATTTTTTTATAAAGTTGAAGACAAAAAAGAAGTCATTCGACTAGGTCTCTAATTGCATTTAATCCATCTTTACTCAAGAAAAGGTCATTTATTATTAGGTCAAACAGTAAATTAGACTTTTGTTAAAACTTTTATCAATTTTTAATGTTAAAATTTGGTCTTTCTATGTAAACAACATGAGATACACTTAGCATGCTATGTGTAATTACCTTGTTATTTTGTCAGTTATATCAGTTTTTTATAATAAAAATGAATAAAATTTTTAACAGAAAGGATAATTTTTTTTGTGAGTATAAAGATTTAGATAAATGATGTAAAGTATAAATCGAGAAAAATTGTAGATACGTGAAACTTTAATTCCGTAAAATTAATAAATATTAAATAATGTATAAACAATTTTTTTTGTTTAATTTTATAATAATGCAGGAACAAGTTGGTGGATGAGATGGAAAATGCAGCCAACCATACTTATACCAGAAAACATTGATTTACGCCATATCATTTTTCTTAAACTTTAATTATAAAATAGTAATATTATATTGTGACCAAAAAAAGACATGGATACGGTTTTTA
The DNA here is from genome assembly GCF_007990345.1 of Gossypium hirsutum. Classification (NCBI taxonomy): domain Eukaryota; kingdom Viridiplantae; phylum Streptophyta; class Magnoliopsida; order Malvales; family Malvaceae; genus Gossypium; species Gossypium hirsutum. The sequence continues at coordinate 87,703,648 of NC_053430.1, read as the reverse complement.
AGGAGTATCCTCGATTTGTTTGTTTTTCTTTTATTTATTTTTTTAATTCATAACTGATGAATGGACTTTGTTGTATCATAAGCTGTAAATTCCCAGTTTTTTTTTCTCTGTAATTTTTCTTATAGTGAAAAAGAAAGAAGAAAAAGAGTGCAGCTGTTTTCTATTTCTTCCTTTTTATTTTATTAAATTATAATTTTTACATTGTCGAATATGGTGATATTTGTCCATTCAACGTTGGTTGAATCCAGACAACGGTAAAATTTGATGTACAAGATAGCAATATATATACGTAACACCCAAGACATGAGGATGATAATTAGAGCTCAAAAAGTTGTTGGTGTCAATCCGAGTTCGAAAATTTTGAAGTTTGTAATAGGTTTACTTTTAACAAAATTTAAGTTTGAGAAAATTCGAGCCTAACAGAATTTAAAATAAAAAAAGTTTGAGCCTCTAATAAACTTGAACTCGAAATAAATATAATTTAAAGTAAAAAAAAATCCGACTTCATAACTGAACAACTATAATAAATATTAATAAATAATATAAATTTATGGTATTACTTAAAATATAAATAAATGATGATTTTTTATTTTATTTTATTTTGAAAATGTATTTATAAAATCTGAAATAAATGGTAAGAAACGAGTTCATGCAGCTCATAAAATCCAAGTTTGAGATGACCATGATCGAAGAACTCACGTACTTTCTCGGATTACAAGTTAAACAACTAGGAGGAGTATATTTGTCAATCAAAAAATATATGCAGCTAACATGGTGAAAAAGTTAAAACTAGAGCAAGCCAAGAATGCTCGGAATCCCATGGGCTCAAGTGAGAATCTCAGAATAGACAAGAAAGATGTCCCAATTGATAGCACAATCTATCAAAGCATATTTGGAAGCTTACTTTTTTTGACGGCTAGCAGGCCAAATATCTATCAAAGCGTGGGTGTACGTGCTCATTTTCAAACTAACCCAAAAGAATCACATCTCAAAGCAGTGAAACGAGTCACCAAATATGTGAAAGGTACTATTGACTATGGGCTTTGGTTCACAATGGATACAAACATGGCTCTTGTTGGATATAGTGATGCAGATTGGGCTAGCAGTGTTGATAATTAAAAAAGTACCTCCGAGGGATGTTTCTTTTGGGAGAATAATCTAGTATCTTGGAATAGCAAGCTCTCAACAACTGAAGCCGAGTATATAGTGGCTAGAAGTTGCTGCATTAACTCATTTGGATAAAACAAATGCTTCAGGATTACCACGTTCTAATGGTGTATTGTGACAATTAACATTTCGAAGAATTGGGTATTGCACTCCCGCACTGAACATATTGAGATTCGACATTACTTTATCCCAGAATTAGTTGAAAACAATATGGTGGAATTGAAGTAAATTTCAACAAAGAAGCAATTAGCAGATATTTGGTTTGAATGCCTAAGAGGGTCTCTTGGGCTGTGTCGGATATGAGATCATTTACAATTTTTTATTTTTACTTATTTTCTCTTTCTTCTCTCTTTGTTTTGGAAGGAATTCCGTTGGGCATTAAATTCTTCAAAGTCTTATCGTTCTATTGATGAAAGAGAGAAGAAAGACTCCTCCTTGGGACTTTAAGTCTCTACTCGCCGGTTCCTATCTCCATCCCTTTCCATTCGTTTTTTTTTCTCTCCATTGAGTAAACATGGGAAGAATGAAAAGAAATGCTAAATGAAAACTTGGAGGGTCTCCAAGCTCCCCCCCGTCAAAGTTGTTGATAACCCATCACAAGAAATTGAAGCACCGTCTACCCCTCCTCATCAAAGTACCGCAATGCCGAAACAGGGGACTGACACTTTGAGTAATTTATCACGCTCTTCAGTTGTTGCCATTAAAGAAATAGACACGATTCTTGCCCAAATTGACCAGACGTAAAATGTTCCAAAAGAGCTGACAACAGTCGCTGAATCCGACAATAGCTTGACGAATTTTGATGAGGAATAAAACTCGTCCCAAGAAGAGGTTAAAAGAACCAACATAGACACCTGAAGTATAAATTAATTATTCTGTTTAATTTTTTAATTTAACTCGACTCAAATTTTATTTCTCTCGATTTAATTTAAAAATATTTTAAATTAAATTAAAAAGATAAAATATGACTTGTCAACTCTATTAACTCGACATTATTTTCACTCAATTTAATCGAATACTCACCCCTAATAAGAGTCAGATTACATTTTGTCCATTTTACTAAAAAAAATGAACAAATTAGTCCCTACATATTAAATCAAAGGACAAATTAATCTTTTTAGTTTAAAATTATATCTAATTCTATTATTAAAAACTAGCATTACTAATAAAATAATTAAATTGTTATACATTATATGCTATTTATACTATAAGTAGACATATAAAGAATAATTTTTAATAATAATAATGAATAAAAATTTTAATAGAAAAATCAAATTTATTTTTTAATCTAATATATAAAATTTAATTTATAAAACAAAACATAATCCCATTTGTAACATAAGTGCCTTCATAATGTGCATAGAGTTTGGACAAAAAGCAGTGGGCTGCTGTATCGTAAAAGCAAATAACATTTGAGAGAATTGCAATGCAATTCAATAATACAGAGCATGTGACCGAGTCGACAGACAGAGGCCATTACTTCCAACTCTAAACTGAGTTGTCACACCTGGCTATGCAACTCAGCTCTGACGCTTCTCGACAAATAGCTTCTCCTTTTTTTTTTCTTTATTTTCAAACTGTAATTTTTAAAAGAGGTTATTGAGTATTTAGTATTTTTTTTCCCCGGAAAAAATTCTCCCTCCACCATCTGCTTTCATTAAACAAAAAATTTTGATTGAAGCAAATATGCAAAATAGATAGCGTATTCAACCTCCAGCTACAAAAAATAATTCCTTTTTTACGTGTGTTTTTCAAAAAGGTACATAAAATATACTTTATTATTACGGATAAGTATTGAACCCCAACTATGTAGTTAAAGCATGAAGTAATCAACTATCACACAATATTTCATGATTAAACTCTGGAACAAGATTGATTCTGGTCAAATTAGCACTCAATAATTAAAATTCATATTAAATCATAATTTTGTGATCAAACCAGTTAATTGAATTGTTAAATACGACTCTTATTTTCAATTAAATTTGAAAAATAATCTTTCAGTTAAACTCTGTTTACTTATTTTAATCAAACACGGATTAGTTTAGATTATTTTATTATTATTTGACCTATAAATTTAGCCTATAAATAGGCTCTTTTACAACCTTAGAAAAACACACCCATTAGATATTAGAACTCATAACACTTTAGAGATTTTTGTGTTTACGTTTTGATGGTTCTTTGTTTTCGAGTTTTCGGGGTTTAGTCTTTATCTCCATCTTTTGTACTCTTCGTTCTTTTGCCATCATAGTAAAATTATCTTTACCCGTAGTTTTTTATCCTCTTTGGAGGGGTTTTTCCACGTTAAATTTGCGTGTTCAATTTCTCAATTTATTCCTCTATTTTTCTTGTTTGCTGCTTAATCAGGTTGATCCTAACATGAATAAATTATTAAAAATTAAAAAAATCGGTTCAAATTGGTTCCCAAATCAATCAATTCAACTCTTTCTTCTAGATCAATATATCGATCAATTTTCAACTCGATAAATTGATTTGATCCGATGATGAAAATAGTGATTTATTTATATATATCAAAGGTCATGAAAGTATATTTCAATTGTGACATTCTAAATACCAGGTTAGAAGAAATTAAGTGAAATCAAGAGTGATCATGTTCTGATTTTTTAATTAAGATTGTGAAAGTTATGTCGAGTGAGTAAATTTGGTTCATTGGATAGGTGTTGTGCTTGTGTGTATGAGGTTTTGGGGTCGAATATTCCTTTAATTTTTTTGTTATTTATGGTCTTAACCTCTATCCATGATCATATGTCATAAATGATATTTTTGCTCAATTTTAAAAGTAATCAGATTTAGTGGGGTGAGTGATTAGTTACTTTTTAATTTCTTTTTAAAAATTTTCTAAAAATTTCCCAAATTCTGTCCACAAACTGCCATCACTTTTCCACTCCTCTTTGTCGTTTCATTGTTTTTCTTTTCTTTTCCAATCTCCCTATTCTTGATTTTTCACCATTTTTGCTTTGATAAGTCTTTGTTGATCTTTTTGTTGATAACAACCATTGTTCCATCTTAAAAAGTTTTTGAACAATCTTGACGGTGGGTGGTAAGGTATATATGAAAAGATTCGTACTTTGTTTGAGTTTCACGACTGTGAGGTTAATTTGTTACTTTCTTTGTGTGATGCAATTTTTTATTGCTCTGGAATATTTGGTTTAGGTGGCGATCTTGTAACAAATAGTCTTTTGGCGAATTGAGAGATTTTTAGTACTGCCGCTACTATTCTGGGTAAGTAATCGGATGTCGAAAGGTTGATTCTCGTTTGATAAGGTTTATTGGTAGCGATTTTGGTCGTTTAATGATTTAATTTTGGGTTTTGTTGCTATTTGAGCGTGGTGAATATGGAATTTAGGTTACGAAATTCTTGTCGTGGTGTTTGCTTCAGAAATCAGTAAGGTGTGTATTGAAAAATAGCTAACGTCGGAAGTCAAAATTTGGAACAATCGACGCCACACGACAGTGTAGTAGGCCGTGTGACAGGTCATTTGCTAGGCCGTGTGACAGGTCATTTGCTAGACCGTGTAAGCCACACTGTTTGGGCCAATTGGGCCATGTGGGCCACACGGTCTGTGCCAATGGGGCCATGCGGGCAACACGGGCATGTGTGAGACCATGTGTCAGGCAGTGTAGACCATACAAGCGTGTAGGTCCAAATTCTGAAATTTTTCCTTAAGGTCGTATTTGTTGTAAGAGTCGAATGTGGGCCTTTTGTAGGGTCCATGCTGTTTAAATAAGACTTGAAAACGAGGTATTTGTTAATATGCTTTTGTATGATGTGTTTAAAATGTTTGAGCATGTGATGTCAAAATATGTGAATTTGAATATCTTTGAATCTATTATATTACCATGCATGTGATTTCATGGAAAAACTGATATGTTTTTAATGAGATTTGATAAATCTGTTCTACGAAGTATGGATTCCCATGTCTTCTGTTTTCTACTATTGTATGTCAGCATGTCCTACATGTTTGTCATTCTGGTTCTGTATATGCATGCCATGACACGTTGTATGGGGTTTGCTATGATGTTGAAAAGAAGATGTTTCTGGCAATTTAATGATCTGCATATTTCGGTGGTTTAACCACATTTTTGTCTCGCAACTTGTTTGCAATTATAGTGGCTTGTCCACTCATATCTGTTATAGCAGCTTTGCTGCAATAGAGTGGCTTGACCACATATATTTTTGATCTAGCAATTTTAACTACAATCTCTAGTGGCTTGACCACATATTTTTTTATTTGGCAATGTCTACAATTTTTTGTTGGTATGAGTTGGTTGGATAAGTTCTGAGGAACTCTATTTTAGTGTGTAGCGGAGTTGGGCAGGAAGTTTTCTGAAAAATCTACATTATGATTTCTGAAAAATATCGCATTGACATAATCATGCATTCTCAGTTCTGTTCAATTGCACGTGATGAAATTCTTTATGATACTTTGATTTGTAAATTGTGATATATGTGTTCTATATTCAAGTTTCGTTATACACTGAGTTTTATAACTTACCCCTTTATTTTATCTCTGATTTTTTAGGTTAGCTTAGAGTTTAGGATCAGATGGCATGTGGGAGCTCGGATTGATTCTCAGTTAATAAAATAAGATAGTTTATGTTTTTAATTATTTTTTAACAGTAAATTTGTTTAGACTTCGTTTTGGGTTTTTGTTCTATTTGTTTGATTGTGAGTATCTTAACATGAAACTGCAAAACCTTGTAGGATAACAATTTAAAATTCGGGTTACAAAATTATAACTCTAAAAGTTTTTCGCTGCAAAGTTAGGTATCCCTTAAAGATTTTTTCTATAAATAAACAAATGGTTTTAACAATTGTTTGTCTTTAAGCTGGAAATGATTTGCTAATATACTTGTTTTTAAAACACTATTTTGAATTCAAAATTTAAGATTGAGATAAGTGATTCAAGATTTAGTTTTTTCTAAATATTTGTAAAAGTTTTGTGAAATTTTATATTTCCTAAAGGCACTCTTAATTGGATTGAAACAGAAGTTTTTAAATAAGCTGGTGTAATTCCTCAAAATCTGGTGTAGACCGAATTTGAGGTTTTACATCAATTCTATTTTATTTTTTACCCTTACAAGTCCTTCAAAGTTTTCTCCAATAAGGTGCGCCTCCGATAGATGTAGCTAATCCGATTCTTCAAAGGCACAGGTTTAAATCTTTAAAAACGTAGTTAAGAAAGACAACTTGGGAAAACTCATAACGTTTAAATAGAACAATCCCGTAAGTTGAGTCCAATCCATGACAGATATATTGTGAATTAGGATTAAATAGGAAGGCAACTTAGGCAAGTTGACGACAACCCATTGTTGCAAATGAGTAGAGATGGGACCTCAAAAGCACATGCCAAGGGAAATAGAGATCAATCTCTCTTTTTCAGAGCTTCAGCACTTTTCTGCTACCTTACCCAACCTTATCCTCTGCTTTTGGAACAGTATATTTTTATTCCACAAGTAACATGTCATTGGTTAAGCTTTGAAAACAAAACTCGGCGTTTCTCGGCTTGTTATGAAGAACAAGGAATAAGATAGAATCAAAGTTGCCATTCAACTTGTGCGAGAGAGAGACATTGAGGGTCGGGTTGCTGCTATAGTGGGTTAGGCTAGGTTCATCCAATGATGGGCAGAGGAGCAGGACAGGCCGGCACAGTTTTAGGGTTGGGCGGAGTTGGACTGGTCCTGGTTTGCGAGTTGTTGTGGGCTAGGCGGGGTGCGCGAATGGTGGTGCTTGGCACCGGTGGAGGTTGGGTCGGTGGTGTGGTGTGCAGAGGAGTAACGGTGGTTGTTATGGTGCGGCTTGAGCTGGGAGACGGAGTGAGCCTCAGGGGCTGGGAAGCGTGAGGGCTGGGTAGAAGATAATGAAGGGAAAGGAAAACAAATGTTATGATTGGTTCAAAATGTGGAAAAGGAAAGGCTGATGTGGCAAGTCCAATCAGCAATGTTTAATAATTGAGTGGCTATACTTCTGTAATAGTAATAACAAAATTTACAAAAAGAATTAAAATGATTAAAATAAAAATAACTATTTTAAAACCTATCTTATAGTTTACCTATTTTCTAAATAGTAAAATGTTAAATATTGCTTGTTTTTATTTTTTTAAGAGTATAAAAATTAAATTGATTCATTTAATAATAAGATTATTTTGATTAAATCTCTATAATAATAGAATCTCTTCGTACATTTACTAATATTTTATTATAAAATTATAAATACTTAAAATTAAGTAGATTTTAAATAATAACATATAAAGAATAACATAAGAAAACTTAGACTTCTTTCAATGTTAATGATATAACTTAAAATTAAACGAATATATCTGACAGGTGTCTCTATTATAGAGACTATATTTAATTAGTCTATCTACTATTAAATGGATCAATTTACTCTTTATATTATTAAAATTCTGAGTAATGCCAAATTAAAACAGGGTTAACATTTATTGTTTAAAATTTATCATTTTTCGGTTAACAAAATTATATTTAAAAAACTTTTTATTAACATGACAAAATATTTTGTTTATGACATTCACTTAAAATTTTTTGAGCACTCTTCTGATTATATCTATTTTTTTATATAATGTCTAGAACTATTTATAGTCCATTTCAATTTATAAATAAGAGGATAATACATTTCAACACAATCAAACTCACTTTTTTTGTATTAACAATAATATTTATACTAATTAAATTAAGATTTAATTTGCGATATTAGATAATAACTCAACAGACTTGATTTCAATAAAATCAAAATAATAACGGCACTTTTAATAAAAATGTCGTACGATTTTACCGTTGAAACAAAGAAGTAAAGCAAAGCACGCCACAATGAGGATCCAATGTAACTTTTAGACAGCTTGATAGTTTTGATCAACATTTATTCCAACTTTCCAATTAAACATTCTGAAAGCGCCTACAAGTTTCACCTTTCCCCTTTATTTGTTTATTTATTTTATTAAATTATGTGTAATTTCTTTTAATTTTTTATATTTTTAATTTTTAAAATTTCAATATTCATCTATTTGTATTTATTTTATTTATTATTTTCTAAATATTATGCAATAAATATATTAATATATATCAATTTATTACCTCCACATATTACATATAAAAAAGTAAACAATTAAATTGAATAATTATTGTTTGTGTCAAATTAAAATTGTGAATTTCGAAGCATAAAACTAAAAATGATCAAATTAAATAACAATAATTAAATCTATAACTTTACACATAGTATAAGACTAACAACAAAAATTTAATTAAAACGATTTAACTATTATAATTTGAGTCAATATTAAAATTTTAACATTTAAAAAATATAAAAATTAAAATTCACCCTATTAATATATAATAACTAAATTTCACAATTTACTAATGACTAATGAAAAAAATTGACCGTTATCTTTTCTTGGGTTTTTATTAGTGGAATCCAATGTAAACGAAGCCTTTTGATTTATTTGTTATTCTTGAAAAAATATTTATTGGTTATTCTTGAAAAATATATTTTTCTAAAAATTTTTAAACTTTACTAAAGAATGTGCAAAAGTTCAAAACCCTAAATTAATATGAAAAAAATCAAAAAACCAAATTGAATTATCTTAAATTGTTTTGAAGATCCGACTAAATTGAATCAAACTCAACCTTATCATATTATCTATTCATCTATCTATACTTGTTTTAAATTCCTATTGAGTTTGGTGTTACGAGTCAATTAAGCACAACTTAATTAATAAATTATTAAAATACCTTTACTTTTACAAAGTAACAACTACTAATACGATAATTTTTTGTCTTTTCATGAAATTTGGATTTGAGCAAAAGAATTAGGCCCGTTAAAAATATAGATCAAGCTCAAACTTAAACATTTAAGACTTGAGCTTAACCCGACATGTTTTCTATAAGTTTATAATGTTTTGTATTATGTTTTTTTTATATATATAAAACACATAAAAATTAAATCTTATGTAGTATATAGTACTACTGTAATATAAATATTAAAAAAATTAAGATGGTTATATATAAAATTTTAGTAAATAAAAATATTAAGTTAAAAATAATATAAATATTTTTAATTTTTAAAAAAATTATGGGCAGGCCTAGAATAAGTTTGAGTTAGCTATTACAAATATGGGCAAATTTTGACAAAATTTTAGACCCATATATCGGATTGGATTAGGATTGGACAAGTATAAAGTATGTTAATATCATACTTAGGCTCAACCCAACCAATGAATACCTTTACATAGAACTAGTTTTATATTTAAGATACCACTCATAAATTGAATTCCAAACTTAGTTTTAAAGTTATAGAAAAAGAAAAACCCTTATTTTTAAAAATTAAGGAATATTATTTTTAGATAAAATTTATCTTTTTCATATAAAATCTAAAAAAAAATTACACAACAAAATTCAAATTAACTTTATGATTTTAATTCTCTATATTACCATTTCAACTAGAATATATTTAATTATTATATTTTAAAAATATATTTATTACATTTTTCACTCACAAAGAAAGGTGTACCATAAACTAATTAAAGATAACGTTAATTGCATTTATCTTTAAAACCTTGTATGGAGTGGAAACATCTTTAATAGTAACTAAATCCTAAAAGAAAACTACTCGCAAGTCACACCGTACCGTATAAAAACAACCAAGTATATAAATATGTAAACACTTATTTATTAAATTTATCTAAATTAAATTTTATCACTACCAAAATATGGGTGAAAAGATCATATTTTATCTATATCTATATAAATTTTTTAATTTAAAAATAACAGTGTGGATTTCTTTCTCTTTTGACAATTTACAAATACAAATAAATTAAAGTATTAATTCATGTTCGAGTAACTGCTTGGTGTAGATTCACACATAATAATAGCTCATTGTGGGACTTAGAGACCCATACATTTTAGTTGTGCAAAGTGGGTCTTGAACGTGAAAGTGGGTCTTGAACGTGATGTTGGAAATATACTACTGCAGAACGAATCCATTAGCACTAACAGGAAAAATAAACTGAGTGTAAATGGATAAAATAACCATTGTGCCGTTGAAGAACCACTACCTTAGAAGCAAATATGCCTTGATTAGAATAATCATGTAGTGGACATTGCCCCCAAAGGTTAACATAGTAATTCAATATTCGTACACTCGAATAAAGAAGGATGGAACACAATTAGTATTGCTCTCTTGGAAAGGAATTGGAAAAATAGGCTGGAAAATAAAATTGAGGATTTGGTTAGAAAATTTGACCAAAAAAGATAACTGAAAAGAAAACAGGCGAGGAGAAAAAAAGAATGAGATTGTTTTTCTTGTTGTATAAAATGAGGAGAATGACCTACTATTTTAACTATTTTTTGAAGGGGCAAAAAGGTAAAACACGCAATGTTAATATCCACAAAAAGTAACATGAACACGGATCGGGTTGGGCGATGGCGCGTGTGTGTTGGGCCTTTAGCCCCAATTACTCAATGAGGGTAAGAGGTAAGGCTATTTCTAAACCCTCTTAGAAGCCTTTTCCCAACCAATGCGAAATTACCCACTTTGCATTACCAACATTCCCTCACTAATGCAAAAGAATTGGAATTTTTTTGTAAATATGAGAAAAGGTAAAATTTAAGAAGAGCAACATCGAAATTAGCCGCTTAAACACTAGTATCTTGTGGATTTGAACTAGTATATAGTGAAATAAATGATTCTTCTCTTTAACAAGTGAACGAATCTTGAACTTATTAATATAGGGGTTAACTTGTGACATATGACTAATCTTAGATCTAACTGATGTTCCACAATAGATCAACAAGTTTTAGCCAATACACATCAGGATACTAGTAAGTGCTCTAGAAAGACGACTCAATGTCTTTCATAGAAGGTGGCTAGTTCTTCACACTTACATAGGTGATTTCATCAAGTTTATCTCAATAAAGACTACCTGAAATAAGACTATGAAATCATTAATAGCATTTATTAGGCTCATCCTCTCAAATTTAAATTTGATGAATTCATCAAATCTTTCTTAATAGGATCATCTAAACCTTGGGATATGAATTTAGTAAAAGTAAGAACTCAACCTTATATACGTACATCGCTTTCCATAGGGAAAGGTAAAAATGTACACTATGAGTCTTTCCATGGTTTCGTTTGACCACATTTAACTTAGACAACTAAGTTGGGTATCCACCATGAATTCCTCAACCACTGGGCTTAAGACCCATCCCCCTCAACGAATCAAGAACTATTTTCCTACTTAGCCCTTTAGTTAGTGGATCAACTAGGTTCCTTTTAGACCTCATGTACTCCAAAGCAAGTACTTCATTCTTGATTAAATGTCTCACAACTATTAAGAATATGGTTTGCAGAAAGTACAACCTCCTCTCACATACTGTCAAATAAACTAGAACTTACACACATTCATCATTTCTTTTAGAGTTCTATTTTCCTTTCAACTATGTAATTATGTTGTGGGAAATAAAGAGCCGAAAACTCATGTATAATGTTGTCTTTATTATAGACCACTTCAAGGAAATTAATTCCATATTCACCACCTCTATCAGATGTAAGACATTTTATTATCCAATCAAACTAGTTTTCTACTTCTGCTTTATAAAGAAGAAGAGTTTTATCAGCTTCATCTTTCGATCTTAGAGGATAAACCTTTGTATATCTAGAGTAGTTATCTACAAAGGTGATATATTAGCGTTTTCCACTCTTACTTTCTAGTTTTTTTAAGTCTACAAGATCAGAATGAACTAACTCTAAAAGTTCAATTTTCTTATCAGTAAGAGTTTTTAAGGAAGGTTTAGCAGGTTTGGTTTTAACACAAATTTCACATTTATTAAAGCTATTATCATCTAGATTAGGGAGTAGATTCATTTTTACGAGCTTTTTTAGAAAATGAATATTCACATGACTTAATTTAGCATACCACATATCAAGGGATTCAACAATATAAGTAGAAATGGTGACCTTATTATTATCATTAAACATAGCTTAGTCTCAATCACAAATAAACTTCCACTCAGATAACCTTTCCCAACATAATCTCCATTATAGGAAAGTATAAGTTTATTGGAATCAAAGACTAATATAATGCCTGCCTTATTCAGTAATCTACCACAGATCAAATTTTTACGTAGTGCAAGTACATAAAGAACATTATTCAATGTTAATGTTTTGCCATAAGTAAGCTTAAGTAAGATCTTTCCTTTATCGAGTACTTTTGAACAGTTAAAATTACCTATGTAGGCTTGTTCGCCTTCAGCTACACTTACAAACTAGGTGAACATTTCTATGTTGACATAGAAATGTTTGGAAGCGCCTGTGTCTACAATCCACTTGATCTACCATAATTTGATATGTCAAATTAGGCTCTCCATTACACTTAAGGAGTTTATTCTCAATATATTTAAGTGTATTTTATATGTTTTTGTTGATTTTTATTTTTGTCATTAATAAATTATTTTTATTAGTTTTAAGCCATTTTTTAGACCCAAATTGGTCAATCGTGCCATAGGGAATCTAACAAGTTGATTAAGTGTTATAGGGAGTTGACAGTGTCCTGAACATGAAGAAAACATCATTTAAAAGGGGAGCGTTGCGATATTGAAGCATGGAAGTTGTGATGTGTAACACCCCTAACCCTTATCCATTACCGGAATAGTTACACGGCATTACCGATCAACCACAACATAAATCATACATTTGTGCAATCATCATTAAAAACCCATTCATCTCAATCACTTTGTCCCTTATAAGGTCCTACAAGACCTTAAAACATGCTTAGAAGTGGTTCGAGACTAAACCGATAACATTCACAAACTTTGAAAAACTTATAAATTTTTAATCTTTTAAAGGTCACACGCCCATGTGAACAGGCCGTGTGCCTCACACGGTTACTAGACACACCCGTGTGAAAACAGGGCATACATACTGACTTGCACCACACGACCGAGAACACGCCCGTGTGCCTTGGCAGTGGGAAAATTTGGGAGGTTACTGACTTAGGTCACACTGTTGGCCACACGCTCATATGCCAACCCGTGTGTGACACACACGTCCGTGTCAAAATTATAGAGTATATTGCCTTAAATCGAAAGGGTACCCCAGGGGACACACAACCGTGCAGCATGACCATGTGTCGCACATGGTTGAGACACACGCCTGTGTCTCTGCCCGTGTGGACAAAAATAGGCCATTTGTAAAGCTAATTTGCCACCCCTTTTTCTTGTGCACATAGAGCAACCAAAATATACCATTTCAATGCATATATAAGCAGCCAAAATATGCCAATTCATACACATATTATGTTATTTATCCTCAACCATTTCAACTATTCAATTCCATTTTCAAAACATACCAAATCATTATGCCAAAATCACCAACCTCACATAACTTCTAAATGTATTTTCATCACCTTACCATCAAATAAATCATGCCTCTTAAACATATTAATTCATTATCTATAAATCATACCATACATCCTATTTTTTAAACCACATTATTACCACATTTGCATTCCAAACCAAAACACATATACATAACATAGGCCAAATACACATTTTATACCAATCGTGCCAAAACATAAGGCCATCTTATAACCATCAACAAAAATCATTAATAAGCCATTTCAAATACCCATATACATTTCCAACAACCATATCAAAGAGACCATAGCCTATACATGCCATATAACCAAGCCATAAAGTGTAAAAATACCGAAAATCAATAGCCGGATAGTGTGATGCAATCTCTATTGACTTCCAAGCCGAGCGAACGTCCCAAACACTACAAAACATAGAAAAATAACATAAAGTAAGCTTCACAGCTTAGTAAGTTCGTACATGATCCTAAAATGTTCACAACATTCATAAAGAAATTCAAAATAGATAAATAATTAACATTTAAAGCATCAATTCATGAGCTAACATTAAATTATTCAAGTCCTTATTTGCAAGTTCTCAACTTCATATAACTCAATACTTGAGTAATTTTCCGTACATACCTGTACTGATACCTTTCTATTTATCACCCATATTTTTATCAAACCTCTCTAGTTTATAAGTGCTTATGATACAAATTCATCAATTTTCTGATGCCATAGTCCAACTATGGTCTTACACATACATTGCCAAGGTCCCGCCGTGGCCTTTCTTTCACGTGCCATAACCCGGTTATGGTCTTATTAATCGATTGCCACGTGTATATTTAGTTCAAAGAACTATTATTCATATCTTACATAACATTCAATATATATAATTCAATATAGTCAAATAAACACATTTTGACATAAAAATAATTAATTCTTTCTTATTTAATATACATAATACAATATGAACTCACCAATTTACTTTCATTCGATTCTCACATAAATTCTGTACGTACCTATATTACTTATTCCAATCACGCTTTAATTCTCGTCTTGACTATTCCCGTTGAATCATTCAATATTTCACACACTAAGTGCCATTCTCAATATCTCTCACACTAAGTGCTATACATAGCCGAAGCTATCTCAAATTGCACACTAAGTGCCAAGTTTAGCCGAAGCTATACCGAATCGCACACTAAGTGCCATATTTAGCCGATATGTCATCAAACATAACAATAGTCATGTATATAAAATTTATACTATATGAAAGCATGAAAAACATAAATATAACAATGCTTATTGCATACGAACTTACCTCAATCGTTAAAATGACGGAATGGATCGACTAGTCTGATACTTTGTTTTCTCCTATTCTAGATCTGAATCTTATTTTTCTCAATCTATATAATAACAAAATTTACTTATTTAATCATTAATTCATTCAATTTAACAAAATTTATACATTTTGGCAAAATTACACTTTTGTCCATATTATTTCACATTTTTGCAATTCCCTTAACACATAAAATATAAAATTCATGAAATTTAAACAATCCCATGCTTAGCCGAATATTACCCAATCATATATCAGCCCATATTTTTACTTTATTCATACTTTTAACCACATAATTTCATAATTTCACAAATTAATCCATAATTTGCATTTTTACACAAAATCACTTTGTAAAATATGTAAAACTATCATCTAACTTCCATATTTCATCATCAACCATCAAAAAGCATGAATATTCATCTATGGCATCTCACAAAATCTATAACAGTTTCGAAAACGGAGATATGGGCTAGCTAGATTAAGCTGCAACAAGCTCAAAAATATAGAAATTATTAAAAACTGAGAAAAAACCACTACCTATCAAGCTCCAAAGCTTGGCCGAACCTAATGCACTCCCATGGCTAATTTTAGGTTGAATTTTCGGTGGAGATAATGATAGAAATAAAATATGGCTTTTGGTTTATTTAATTTTTAACTTAAATTACTTATTTACCTATTAAACCATTAAAAACATTAAAATTACACCAAATGCCATTCGACTATCATCCAATAACTCACAAATGGGCTATTTGCCACATAAGGACCTTCACTTTTATGTTCTATAGCTATTTGACACCTTTAGCATATAGAACACAACTTTTACACTTTACGTGATTTAGTCCTTTTTACCGAATTAACCACTTAAACGATAAAATTTCGTTACAAAAATTTCACACAAATTTAATATCATGCTGTAAATATTAAAATAGTAATAAAAATAAAATTTTCAATGTCGGATTGTGGTCCCGATACCACTATTCTAATTAACCCTAAAAATGGGCTGTGACAACTCTCTTCCCCTTAGGGATTTTCGTCTTCGAAAATCTTATCAGAGAATAGATTAGTGATATGCTTTCACTAGTCTCATCAATTGCTCACATAGCCTCAGATTTCTCAACTCTTTAATCTCACAAGCTAAGATTTTTTATATGTTCTTTGCTATACGTCATATCAAACTGAGTTTCTACTTCTGAAAGAGATACTATAGGTAAAGTATTTATATGTATCATCACATCATATATATAAGAAATACATCATAGGTCTTCTCAAGTTCTTATAATAATCTCATACAGTCTGATGAATCACGAACTCAACTTCTTTTTATAGCTAAATCGAGAAATTCTATTTCCACTGCAATACTTTCACAAATATTTAGTTTTCTAACTAAAATTCAATACTTGTACGTATCAAATTCGCATATGTTTTCTGTCAATCTGAAACTACTTCTAGACTGTCGCGAATTACTTTCACTTTCTCTTTAGTCTTTCTAATCACATCGACCCCGGAATTCTTTTTATTAAAATTCGATTCAATACAACGAAATTTAATAATTGCAACTATACCATACTCATACAATGCTATCTTAATATTCATCTCACAACTATTACTATACGCAAACTTAACCAAGAATAAATGTCTTTCTCAGTTGTTTTCAAGTTCTAAAATATAATAACAAAATATATTTTCGAAAATCAGAATCACTTATCATATTAACTATCACATTGAGGATAGTAAACAATGTTACAAAGCAATCCCATACCCAAAGCTCACAGTAGCTTACTTCAGTAACACAATATAAACCTCTTGTCTCCAATTGAACAACAAAAACTGGCACTCTGTAAAAGTTAACCATCTCAGGAATGTATAACTGAACTAATCTATCAAGAGAGAAATTCGTACATACGAATATAAAATATGCAGACTTCTTCAAATATTCAACAATTGTTCAAATAACATCTGTCTTTTTCAGTGGTAAGAATAATCCCATTCCAAAAATTCATCAAAATTCTATTTCATTTCTACTCAAATATCATCACATGCTATAACAGTTCCGAAAACACTCAATAATTAGCTTTAACATCAAACCTTTCGATACAAAGTTAGAAGTATCATTTTTCTTACTCATTCACCAATGCAACTGTCCCAGATTATTGTACATCTTAGTACTCCCCGAACGGACAAATAATTATCACTGTGCTAGATGCCACAATTGTTGTAAAATCTCTGGATTTCTCGGTACATGAACTCTATCTCGACACAATGAACGATTTTTTGTTCCAATCTGAAATTCTGAATCAGAAATCAATTTACATTGTACCCTTTTTAACTTGTAATTCACTGCCACACTTCTTAACCTCACAAATTCGCTGATTAAACATCAATTTAATTTCTAGCTCAGCCAATAACCACTTATCATCTGATAGGATCAATCACATATTTATTAGTCATAAAACACACAAAGATTTTTGGATCAGAACATTCGAGACTATAATAGTTTGCCCAAAGTGATAATCAATCACTGACTTACAATCTTTCAACAATTTAAGTCATCTTTACTATCTCAAATTCAAATCTTTCAGAAACATCTATTTTAAACTTTTGCAGTCTTCAAAAGGTTACATTACTCACCAGACAATTAATGTCACTAACTATTCAACACAAATACAACGTCAACCATCTCTAATTCTCATGTCGAATAACTCTTTACCCATGAACATTCAAAGTTTATTTCCACCTTGTGGATAGATTCAGATACAAGTAACTCAATTAATCCTTCAAACAATTAATACAATCAAACTAAACAACTGAATTGATCTCGACTGTCAAACAATAACTTTTCAATTATTAATCAATGAAGCTTTGAACCATATTGAAGCCACAACCATCAGATATATTTAAAATCATAGTGCCATAATAAGGCCGACATCTCAACCATATAGATATGTAATGTTCCAATTATCAATAATGCATTTTGAACATAAGAGAAATTCAAATATGCTTTTCAATAGCAACCAGTGCAGAAACACAACCTCTATAAATCTGATAAATATACCACTGTACTCCCAGGATCAAACCAGAAATTTTAAATCATATTAGATATGGTCATCTCCGTCAAAAGAATATCTCTTGCAGAATGTCACATAGAATCATAACAAAACCGAGGTAGCAAAATCTCAAAATGTTAATCTACACAGAGTTTCTGGGAATTACAATCCCTATAGAATGATAAAGATCCCGATGATATCCCAGAAGATTTCCAGAAGGAAGAACAACACTCATAAACACTGAAATCAAAGGTGACAGAAGAAATATAATCTTCATGTAAATTCAACAGAACAATAACCAATAGAAACAGAATACTAGCAATCATACAGATTTTACCGTTGACTTTTCTATCAACATACTAGAATAGAATACTAGAGAAAAAATAGAGCAATACTGATCATAAACCATATATACTACAATGCTTTCGTCTAACAGTATGTTTAACTAAAGTTCTCATACGATAAGAATTCCTTATGAAATTAAATTGTCACATATACTTCTGAGAATAAATGTACACATAGAATGCCCAGAAGAAACCATAGTAACTGCCCGACTATAACCACTGCACTCAATTATCATTTCAATTCAAACATTATTCTACTGTCTGATTCTGTCATCACTTATTTCACATTATCTCATCACTAACAGAAATCAATTCAGAAGAACTTCCAGTTAATACGTTCTTTGGACATCATACCAGAATATTTTTGTCTCATCAAATTCAACTTCTTCTTTAAGAGTGACTTTGCATATTACGAATAGTTTTCAAAAAAATCCAATATCTTTTCTGTTACTGCCTTTACTTGCGGACTCATTCTTTTATCTGATCACAGTACTAATCTTTCAATCACAAAACTCTATAATTCCAAACTTGCAAGCTGATTTAATCTATATAATACGAATTTCATTACTATACTTTACCGATGAAGGGGTGAGGGTTGTAAAGCCTAAAATTTAACTCTCACGTGAACATCCACATTACACATACTATTATGAATGGCCGGTTCATTACTAATTCCACATTCTCAAAACACCTAATAATCATTTACTTATGATCAATTTTGTACTTAACACATAGCTTATACGCTAAATCAAATCATTAATTCACAATCAAAATATTCATATAGCAATCATAAACCAAACATCCCAACTCATATACTCATATAATTATGACATTTACCAATAGTAGAATATCATGCACTTTGATTCATACCTTTATGAGTTTTCACTCATCACCAATACAATTTTTACTCAAATGTTTGAGTGTAACATTCTGTACAATCGAAATTAGCTCGGTTGGAAAATATATCTGTCTAATTAAAATAATTCTCGTTAGAATCGGGAGATATCACACTATCACATGTCAAATATGGCATGTATAGCTAGACTCTCAGTTCTAGAATCGACTAAACTGTAGCTCTGATACCAATTAAATGTAACACCCTTAACCCATATCCGTTGCCAAAATAGGGTTACGAGGCATTACCGATCAACCACAACATAAATCATACATTTGTGCAATCATCATTAAAAACCTATTCATCTCAATCACTTTATCCCTTATAAGGTCCTATGATACCTTAAAACATGCTTCGAAGTGGTTTGGGACTAAACCGGTAACATTCCCAAACTTTGAGAAACTTATAAAATTTTCAATCTTTAAAAAGTCACACGCCCGTGTGAACAGGCCATGTGCCTCACACGGTTACCAGGCACGTCCGTGTCACAGGCCGTGTGAAAATAAAGTATACATACTGACTTGCACCACATGGCTGAGAACATTCCCGTGTGCCATGACCGCGGGAAAATTTGGGAGGTTACTGACTTAGGTCACACGGCTGGCCACACGCCCATATGCCAACCTGTGTGTCACACACGACCCGTAAGCCCGTGTGTCTAGGCCGTGTTAAAACTGTAGGGTATACTGCCCTAAATCGAAAGAGTACTCTAAGGGACATACGATTGTGCAGCATGACTATGTGTCGCACACGGTTGAGACACATGCCCGCGTCTCTACCCGTGTGGACAAAAATAGGTCATTTGTAAAGTTAATTTGCCACCCATTTTTCTTATGCACATAGAGAAACCAAAATATACCATTTCAATGCATATATAAGCAGCCAAAATATGCCAATTCATACATATATTATGCTATTTATCCTCAACCATTTCAACTATTCAATTCCATTTTCAAAACATACCAAATCATTATGCCAAAATCACCAACCTCACATAACTTCTAAATGTATTTTCATCACCTTACCATCAAATAAATCATGCCTCTCAAACATATCAATTCATCATATTAAATCAGACCATACATGTCATTTTTTTAAACCACATTATTACCACTTTTGCATTCCAAACCAAAACACATATACATAACATAGGCCACATACACATTTTATACCAACCATGCCAAAACATAAGGCCACCTTATAACCATTATCCAAAATCATTAATAAGCCATTTCAAATGACCATATACATTTCCAACAACCATATCAAAGAGACCATAGCTTATACATGCCATATAACCAAGCCACAAAGTGTAAAAATACTAAAAATCAATAGCCGAATAGTGTGATGTGATCTCCGTTGACTTCCAACACGAGTGAACATCCGAAACATTACAAAACATAGAAAAATAACACAAAGTAAGCTTCACAGCTTAGTAAGTTCATACATGATCCTAAAATGATCACAACATTAATATAGAAATTTGAAATAAATAAATCGTTAACATTTAAAACATCAATTTATGAGCTAACATTAAATTATTCAAGTCCTCATTCGCAAGTTCTCAACTTCGTATAACTCAATACTTGAGTAATTTTTTGTACATACCTGTACTGATACCATTCTATTTACCACCTGTATTGATACCTTTCTATTTATCATCCATACTCTTATCAAACCTCTCTGGTTTATAAGTGCTTATGATATAAATTCATCGATTTTCCGATGCCATAGTCCAACTATGGTCTTACACATACATTGCTAAGGTCCCGCCGTGGTCTTTCTTTCACGTGCCATAACCCGGTTATGGTCTTATTAGTCGATTGCTACGTGTATATTTAGTTTAAACGACTATTATTCATATCTTACATAACATTCAATATATATAGTTTATTATAGTCAAATAAACACATTTTGACATAAAACATACTTATACTCAATTCTTTCTTATTTAATAAAACATTCGACTTGTTCGATACTTTGTTTTCTCCCGTTCTAGATCCGAATCTCATTTTTCTCAATCTATAATAACAAAATTTAATTATTTAATCATTAATTCATTCAATTTAACACAATTTACACATTTTTGCAATTTTCTTAACACATAAGATATAAAATTCATGAAATTTAAACAATCCAATGCTTAGCTGAATATTACCCAATCATATATCAGCTCATATTTTTACTTAATTCATACTTTTAACCACATAATTTCATAATTTCACAAATTAATCCTTAATTTGCATTTTTACACAAATCACTTTGTAAAATGTGTAAAACTATCATCTAACTTCCATATTTCATCATCAATCTTCAAAAAGCATGAATATTCATCTATGGCATCTCACAAAATCTATAACATTCTCAAAAATGGAGATACGCTAGATTAAGCTGTAACGAGCTAAAAAACGTAAAAATTATTAAAAACCGAGCAAAAACCACTCACCTATCAAGCTCCAAAGCTTGGCCGAACCTAATACACTCCTATGGCTGATTTTATATTGAATTTTTGGTGGAGGTGATGATAGAAATGAAATATGGCTTTTGGTTTATTTAATTTTTAACTTAAATTACTTTTTACCTATTAAACCATTAAAAACATTTGAAATTACACCAAATGCCACTCCACTATCATCCAATAACTCACAAATGGGATATTTGCCACATAAGAACCTTCACTTTTAAGTTCTATAGCTATTTGACACCTTTAGCATATAGAACACAACTTTTATGCTTTACGCGATTTAGTCCTTTTTACCGAATTAACCACTTAAACGAGAAAATTTCTTTACAAAAATTTCACACCACTCTAATATCATGCTATAAATATTAAAATAATAATAAAAACAAACTTTTCAATGTCAGATTTTGGTCCCGATACCACTGTTCCGATTAACCCTAAAAACAGACTATTACATGATGCCCCTGACAGTGCTAATGTAACACTCCTAACCCGTATCCGTTGTCAGAATAGGGTTATGGAGCATTACCGAACAAATAGAACAGTAAACCATTCAATTCATATATCACTACAAACATAATCTAATTTCATTCAAATACATTCATAACGTCCCTTAATCGAGCCCTCAAAGCCCTAAAAATACTATAGAAACAATCCAGGACTAAGTCGAAAACATTTGGAAAGTTTAAGAAAAAGGTGAAAAATTTTGATTGTAGGGGTCACCCGGTCTTCTAGCCAGGCTTGTGACTTACATGGCTGAGACACACGTACGTGTCTCAAGTCGTGTGACAATCGAAAAAGGAACGCACGGTTGTGTCCCAACTCGTGTCCGTACCTGTGTAACTCTCTAACTTGGGTCACACAGCCAAGCTATACGCCCGTGTAACCTTCGAAATGGCCTCACATGCTCGTGTGCCAAGCTATGTGCTAGGCCATAAAACTTTCGAAATGAAACCATTAAACCTACAAGGGACACACAGTCGTGTGGCACACAAGGCTGAGACACATGCCAGTGTCTTAGGTTGTGTGGACTCAAATTTGTCCAAATTCAAGCCATTCTCAATACCAAATCATACAATCACTTAAAGACCTCTTGTACATATCATCCATGCATCAAAACCTGACCAAAACCTATATAAAATGACCAATTTAAAAAGTCTAAGATCATTTAACCAATATGTTATACAAGACACCTCAATTTCGAGCATTCAAACATACCTTATAAATATGACATACTCAAGCCAAGAACATACTAAATCAACTTATTATGTACCTAACCAATGTACCCTCATTGGTACTGTAACACCCCTTACCCGCATTCAACGCCAGAATAGGGTACGAGGCATTACCAGACTTATCATATGAACAAACATACATTTCCAAGCCACAAATTTCCATCCAAATTAAAACTTTTCACGATCAATCATAAAGTCCCTAATTCGAGCCTACGAGGCCCAAAAAAAGCTTTGGAAGTGGTTTGAGACTAAATCGAGAACTTTAGAAAATTTTACAAAACTTAGAAAATTTTCCACTAAACAGGGGTCACACGCTAGTGTGGATATGGGACATGCCCGTGTCCTGAACCCGTGTAACTCTATTCTTGTCACCCAAGAACAAATTGAAGACACACGGCCAAGTCACACACCCGTATGCTAGGTCGTGTGGTTAATTTAAAATTTATGATTTTTCATAAAATAGTTGCAGGCTTCACATGCCCGGGACACACGCCTGTGTCCAAGGCCGTGACCCTCACACGGTTGAGACACATGGTCGTGTCTCTTCCCGTGTACTCAATATTGGGCATTCTATTTTGGAAAAAGTAGGGTGTAGGGGACACACGGTCTAAACACATGCCGGTGGGACAAGCCGTGTGTCACACACGCCTGTATGTCTACCCGTGTGGACAAAAATAAGGCTATTTACCAAGACATTTTGCCACCCTTTAATGTACACACTTAACACCCCTAACCCGTACCCGTCACCGAACTAGAATTAAAGGCGTTACCGGACTTATCAGAACATTTAACATTCATTTCACAAGCATCATAGCATCAGCGATTAAATATCAATGCAAAGTCCCTTACATAGGTCATCGAAACCTTAAACATGCTTTATAAAGAGGTCGGGACTAAACCGAGCTCATACAAAATTTTTCAAAACTTAAACATTTTTCAAAGTTGTACAGGTCACACGCCCGTGTGAACAGGCCGTGTGCCTTACACGGCATTAGACATGCCCGTGTGTCTAGGCCGTGTTAAAACAGGGCATACATACTGACTTACTCACACGGCCACAAGACATGCCCATATGCCTTGGTCGTGGTCAAAATTGACTTGAGTCACGCGGCTAGCCACACGCCCGTGTGCCTTGGCCATGCTCAAGCTTGACTTAACATCGTAGGGTACCCCAGGGGACACACGACCATGCAACATGACTGTGTGTTGCACACGGCTGAGACACACGCCCATGTCTCCACCCGTGTGGACAAAAATAGGCCATTTGAAAATTCAATTTGCCACCCAATTTTGGGTCAAACCTACAAGCATCAAACCAAGCACATTTGTACCATAATTTCAGCCAATTTCAATACCAAAGCTTACATTATTCATGCCGTTACATTATCAACAAATTTCATTCTCAATTCACCAACCAAATCATACCAAATCAAAACCAAAATCATATCAAAGCATATGTTTCAAAACTTCAAAATACATCATTCAAACTCATGACCATAATCTTACCTTTTTTTTCCAAATAAGCACAATTCAAAAACTTACCAATTTGACCAATTTCTTTGGCCACTCAAAACACATCATATTAATCTTATTGCATCAATTATTTCATACCAAGATCTCATTCATTTACACAACCATAATCAAGCCAAATCACTTGGCTAGATATATATATCACAAAACATATTCACTTACTTCTAGCCTATACATGCCATACTTCAATATTGACACTTTCAAAAGGTACCAAAATAGAGTTGATAGTGTGGTGACGATCCTTGACGATCCCGAAAGCTCCGATATCTATAAAACAAAGCAAACACACACAAAGTAAGCTTTGAAAAGCTTAGTAAGTCATATACAAATAAAATTAACATTCAAACTCCATGGCCAAATACTATCTCAAACCATATAGTTCATATACATTTAACATATTCCCAATTCATTTACACATATAGCATATTTTCTCATACTTTCTACATATATTCTCACTTGTACATATACTTACCTTTTATTCTTCAACATAATAAACATTTCAATGTAACTGAATCGGATACAGATCACATATAATCATTCATTTCTCGGAATGCCTGTTGAACCGTTCAAAATCATAAGGATACGCGAAAAGCTCGTACAATGCCAACGTCCCATATGTGGTCTTTCATGTAATCAAATATCGATGCCACTATCCGAGACAGGGTCTTACACGAAATTAAAAATGATGCCAACGTCCCAAACATGGTATTACACGTAAATCATAAGTTGATGCCAACGTCCCAGACGTGATCTTACACGATAACACATATCGGATCCTATGTCATGACATATGTATACTAACTATTCCAAAGGTTCGTACGAGACTTTATGGACGTCGGAACTTTGTCGATACTTTCTCGAATATCTCATAATCAAGGCATTAAGCCATTCATCATTGTTCAATAGTATATAAGCATAAATAAACCATTTCAAATACATTTATTTTTATATAGACTTACCTCGTACAGATTCGGATAGACGGAATCGGCTACTCGACGACTTTCGACTTTCCCCTATCTAATTCTATTTTCTTTAATTCTTGATCTATAAAAATTCAAATTTAACTTATTCAAACTCACATTCATTCAAATCAATCCAAAAACACACATTTAGCGCATTTTATAAATTAGCCCTCACATTTTCACATTTTAACAGTTTAGTCCCTAATTCATAAAATCACAAAATACACAAAATTTCTTTAGACATATGCTTGGCCGAATATTCCTATAGCTCATACAAGCCCTCATATTTCATTTATTTCATATTTAAGTCTCAAAATCTTATTTTTACAATTTAGTCCATTTTACTCAAATTCATCAAAAATTCAAGGACAAAATATATAATCCCAACACATATCTTTTATTTAATAACATCAAACTTCAGAAATCTCATAGTTTCATCAATAGCTCAACTCAAAATCATCAACAAAATCAAAAATTGAGACATGAGCCTGATAGTATGCAAAGCAACGATTACAAAAACGTAGAAATTATCAAAAATCGATCAAAAATCATACCTCAATTCAAGCTCAAAGTGCTGAAACCCTAGCTTGAGTTTTTCTTTCTTTCTCTTTAGTATATTCTACCAACATGGAGAAAATAATGAACCAATTTCATGCTTTGTTTTATTATTAATAACATTAATATGCATTTTACTATTTTAACCTTATTGTAAACATTAAAATTCCACTAACTAATGTCCATCCATGTCATTTAGTAAATTCAATGGTCCATTTACAACATAAGGACCTCATATTTAGAAAGACACATCAATTCAACACTTAATCAAATAGAAAGCCAATTTTGCATTTTCTGTGATTTAATCCTTTTTGCAAATTAAGCACACAAATGATTGAATTTCCGTACGAATCTTTCACACATGCTTAAACACATATTGTAAACACAAAAAATAATATTTAAATATTTTTCTAACTCGAATTTGTGGTCCCGAAACCACTATTCTGACTAGGGTCTAAACCAGACTATTACACACACATTCATAACACAACATAGAACCAATTCAAGCATACACATACAACCATGTCTGCCACAATCAAGACATCAACACATCATACAAATGCTACCATTTATCATATACAACATCACATACTTATCAACTCAAATCATGTAAATTCCCACATCCATGAAAGACATCATCATATAAATTGCTTATACCAAGAGTAGCCAATTTCAACTAGCCTTATACAAAATGAGCTTTCAACCAATATAAGGCAACATATTTGGCCAAATCAATTATGACACATAACAAAACAACTAAGTCCCCTATACATGCCATAACTCAAAATGTTGAAATTATTGGTACCAAAATAATTGTAGTGTGAGTGGATCTCTGACGGTTTCCGATCCCCAAGCTAGCTTGGTGACACTATAAAATAAGGGAAAGGAAGGGGAGTAAGCTATATAGCTTAGTAAGTTCCTATGCAAATAATAAGCATCATAATTACACATTTAACATGCAATTAACATGATGAAAATTGTCATGAATGTTATTAAAATCCTAAAATCATAACTTACTCAATCATAATCCTGCCAAGAGTTCATCACATATCAAGCTCATTACTTTTGAGTTTTACATACATACCTGTACCAACTCGCAACATAACCATATCTTTTCACAACTTGACATTCCCGTTGAACACTCGGAATATTAACAGATACTTGTAAATCTTACACATGAGTGCCATGTATGTAGCCAAAGCTACCTCATATCTCAAAATACATATAGGCTCCTTTTCGAGCTATTCACGGGCTTGCTCACACAAGCTGTCAGTCAGGACGTAGCTATACAGTGCTGCTCACACAAGCTGTCAGATATCCACAACTCATGTCAGACTACCCAGCCACTGGTAGGACGTACGAGACCAGGACCCAGATTACATAATCGCATATACACATGGGTTCCTAGTGACATGTCACTCGTATCTTATTCTATTCCTAAGCTCAACCGAGAATTCTTGCTTGTCGAAACTTTGTCGAATACGTCGAAAGAGTCAATCACAATTCATACAATATTAAAGCATTTAAAACATAAATATAATAATGCATTATTTACAGATGAACTTAACTCGGCAAAAAAAATAGTAGAATTGGACCTAATCGTCAAATACTTTATTTTTCCCTCGTTCTAGGTCCGAACCTCATTTTTCTTGATCTATAATGACAAATTTAACTTTTTTAATATTCACATTGTTCAATTCAGTCCAAAAATCATATTATGGAAAAATTACATTTTTCCCTTAATGTTTCACATTTTTACAATTTAGCCCCTAGGCTCGTAAAATGAAATGTATTCAATTTCTTCAAAACCGAAGCCTAGCTGAACCATTTCCATACTTACACTAGCCCATATTTTCCACTTAATCACACTATTACTAATTATTTTATAACTTTTACAAATAGGTCCTTTTTGACATTTTTACCGAAAATCACTGAGGAAAAGTTTTTTATCTAACACCAAACATGCATTTTCTACCATTAGACATCAAAGTACACAAATATCTATCATGGGTAAAAATTTAGACTTTGATTATTTCTTAAATTAGTTGTAGAAATAGATAGATCGGGTTACAATGACTTCAAAAATGTAAAGAGCATTAAAAACGAGGCAAGAAAAGACTTACCATCAAGCTTGGAAGATGAACAAACCCTAACTATGTCTTCCTTAGGGATATTCGGCCATGGGAGAAGAAGATGGACAAGATTTTGGCCTCATTTTTGCTTTTTAATTCATTTAATTACCAAATGACCAAAATGCCATTTTCTTAAAACATAAAATTTTCTTACTTCGAGTCCAATTTTATCCACTAACTTAACAAATGGTCTGATTACCATTTAAGGACCTCTAATTTAAAATTTCATAGCAATTGACACCTCTAACTTCTAGAACTCAAGTTTTGCGCTTTTTGTAATTTAATTCTTTTAGCTAAATTAAATGCCCAAATATCAAAATTTTCGAACGAAATTTTTACAGAATCATTCCATAAAACTGTAGACCATTAAAATATAAAATTAAATTAAATTTTCTGCGTCAGATTAAAACCACTGTTTCGGCTAGACCCAAATTCGGGCTGTTATAAGTACCCCAAGTTTATACATTTGTACATCAATATGAAAGGTCAAACACAACTTAAAAATTCATCAAATCCACACTTAAGCAATGTACCTATCATAGGTACTTCAAATACACAAATCAATAATTGTAACAGCCCAGTTTTAGTTGATCGGAATAGTGGTTTCTAAACCACAAATCTGAGGTCGTAAAATTATTTTAATATTATTATTGGTGTTTACAGCATGTGAATATATATGTATGAAAATTTCGTGAAATAATTTTGTCGTTTAAGTGGCTAATTTGAGAAAAGGACTAAATTGCGTATAATGAAAAGATACATTTTATTTGTTAAAGTGCTTTATTTGCTATGAAATTTAAAAGCGTAAGTCCTTATGTGGTTATTTGACCTTTGGTTATTGAGATGGACAAATACAGTCATCTATTAGGTGATTTTTTTATGTTATGATATAAGGTTATTTTAGAAATTTATACATTAATGATAATTAAAATAAAACAAAGTGAAAATGATGGTCATTTTATCATCTTTTATGGACGAATGAAGCAAGGGAGAAAGTTAAAATAGGGTTTTGATATTCGGAAACTTGGTAGCTTGATTAGATCAAGAACAAAAGAAATCGTATTTAGATCGGGGGAAATCCAAAGTTATCGAATAGTTGATCCAGTTTTT
The DNA here is from genome assembly GCF_007990345.1 of Gossypium hirsutum. Lineage (NCBI taxonomy): Eukaryota > Viridiplantae > Streptophyta > Magnoliopsida > Malvales > Malvaceae > Gossypium > Gossypium hirsutum. Next base: position 87,674,491 of record NC_053430.1, on the reverse strand, counting down.
TTATCCCGAATACAAGGTAAGTTCATATGCAAATAAATGTCTTTAAATTGAATTATATATGTTTACTTGCTATTGAATTGTTATGAATGTCGAATGAGCAAATACGAGCAAGAAACAATGAAGTTTCGATATGAAAAAGTCCCGTACGAACCTTAGGAATAGTATAGGATATGAATGTCATGACATTAGGTTACTGAGATGTGATTACATATAAGACCATGTCTGGGACATTGGCATTGTATTGAGATTACGTGTAAGACCATGTCTGGGACATGGCATTGTTAATCAATTTCGTGTAAGACCTTGTTTGGGACAATGGTGTTGATATGTGATAACATGTAAGACCATATATGAGATATGGCATTGTTCGAGCATATGTGATTTCTGAGTATCCTTAACGATTCCGAATGGTTCAATAGGCAAAGTTAAGTTAAGAATGAAGGTGTGAATGAGTTAAACTACTCAGGTACGTACGAGGTTCATATGAGTATTAAAAAGGAAAGCATTTGATGAATTCAATTATGATATTGAATATGTATACAATGAGAAAGGTTTGTGAACTTGAATGTTATTTAAATGTGCTCATTTATATCGTGCTTAATTGATGGAAATGATATTGATTTATAAGATGATTTATTTTTGTATGACTTACTAAGCTTTTAAAGCTTACTTTGTGTGTTCTTTCCATGTTTTATAGATTATCGAAGCTAGCTCAGACATCGGGGATCATTGAGAACCATCATCACACTATCGATCATCTCGTTGGTACTTTTGAAGCTGTGTATATCTGGTATATGGAATGTATAGGTTATTGTCATCTTGGAATATTTTGAGTTGTGATTATTGTAACACCCTAAACCCGACCTAGACATTATGACTAAATCTAGTGGTGTACATGGTAGTGCTTTTGAAATCGTAATGTCTCTAAAACCATTTCTCCATTTAAACAACTTTTCATTATCTTATGTTAATTCTAGATCATGTCATTTGTTTCCAAAACGCTATCCATTTCAAAACATTATTTATTTCTAAAACGTTTTACTTTGCTAAAGCTTCTAAAACAGTTTGCGTATACGTGGTATTTTGATTAAACATTCATATATTTTTTTAAAAACCCGAGTTTTGCGTATTGCTAGCATTTATAAAACATGAAATAGTATAAAATCCAAATTTAAACCAAAAACCCGTATAGGCCATAATTACAGTAAAATACCCAAATAAAACTTAAAATCATAAATCAGTACGAAACAGTGTAAAAGAGGACATGTGGCCACCATTGAGTCCTCCATTGCATCGATCTGCCTATGTCTGGGGTAAGATTAAACAGAAGGGGTGAGTTTACGTAAACTCAGTGTGTAATACCCACAGACAACAACCAAACAATCAGTAAGTAGAAACACAGTCCAGGCCTGAGCTCTTTTCAGTATCAGTAACAGCATCAGCTTGGGCCTTAGCTCATCTCAGTACAGTAAGTAGTAAGGCCGTAGCACATTTAGTAACAGTAATAATAGGGCTTTAGCCCATCACAGTATCAGTATGCAGTAATACGATGTACAATATTCAAATCCTACCTAACCAACCGCTATAAACCGTCTCCTGTCCAACCCTGTACTCCTGTAGGGATTAAATCACCCACCCATCCCTACACTTACAATTAGCACCGGTTGCGACACTAAACAGTATTTGCAGCAAAACTGCCAGTATAATAGGCATTAAGCCTTGCAGTACACTTCCTCTAATAATCAATCCCCAACCCAATGCAATGCATCATACAGTCATGCAATGTCATGGTATCATATATAATCAGTACAGTGTTAATAACATGCTCAACATACAAACATACATATCTATCTCATATAGGCATATATCAGTCTTTCAGTCCTTTCAGTCCTTTCAGTCAATTAGGGGTCTAGGTAAACTTACTAACCTTACAGTAGGTTCACAGTCGTCTCAGGTGACCTCTGCAACCTTAGCAAAGAATAAGTACAAATGGGCTCACACGCCCATGTTGTCTACCCATGTGGCTCACACGACCCAAATTAGCCTTGGCCATGTGGATCACACAACCTGGCCTAAAATCCCACACGCCTATGTGGTTTACCCGTGTAGAGCCCACACGTCCTTGTGGCCCACATGGCCTAGTTGATCAAGCCCGTGTGTCCTATACGGCCTCACCTAGCCATCACAAGGCCGTGTTAGGTGCCTATGTCAAGCACGCACAGCCTGGCTCGTAGGTCACGCGGCCATGTCCCCTCACACGGCCTACTACACGAGCGACTACAAGCTCGTGTAGCTTCGACAATATGAATTTTCAGCTTTCGTCGATACTCATTTTTCGTGCAATTGAGTATACACCTGTGTCATTTCCGATGCCTAAACCCTCCTGAGCACTTCAATACCTACAATTGACCAACCAATTCATTTAGATAATCACTTAACAACCAAAAAATCCAAAACCCAAAATGAAATACTTGTAATTCAAGCTAAAATCCTTACCTTCAATTGAATTTCTGATATTATACGCCTTTAAAACGTCGATTGGACACGTTGTTCAATCCCTTGATTATTTCCTAGACCTAAAAAGAATTCCCTCTCAGAACTAATCCAAAAGATATTTAGCAACAAAACCGAATTTACCAACTTACTGAACCAAACAATCACACGTTTGCTCACATGAAACGGATGGAAAAGAACCAGAAAGGGAGAAGATGGGGAATGAAAATTTCGGTAATAAAAAAAATAAAAATAAAAGGGTTTGTCAAAAAGAAATCGAGAGATGATGAAGGACAAGGGGAAGACATCATCAAAGAGATGGATCACTAGGGAAAAATCTGAAATTTTCAAAAAAGAGGAGATAATGCTCAACCAAACCGATAACCCCTAATATTTCCCCTAAAATCTCTCTACTAAACTTCCCCTACAACCATTACTCAGACTCCAATCTATCTCAAACTCCGGTCGTAACCAGTAGCAAAAATTAACCCCTTTTACAAGCAAGGATTCGAACTCAGGACCGCAAGCACACTGACACTCCACTTAACCACCAGACCAGCAAGCCCATTTTGCTATAATTTTACAAACATTCAATTAAAAGTCTACTGTCTAGAGGTAGGGCTTAAATCAATAAAAGGAAAAACCTTGCCCAAGTCAAGGCTTGAACTCAGAAACTCTAACACACACCCAGAACACTTAACCACTAAAGCAGACATACAATTGTGTCACAAATTTACAAAAGCCGAAATTAAGAAAATTGGGGTGTTACAGTTATAGCCATGAGAATTGGCTTGTAAATATTGGAATATGGCCATTTAAGTTGGCTTGAATTATATGTTTGATGAATGACATATGTGATGTATATAATATCCTAAATATTGGCTTGCTTGAAATAGTTGTTTGGATGCTCTTTTGGTTAGCTATTAGTTGATGTATTAATATTTGAGAAGTATAATTTGGTTGATAGAAAGATGAGAAAATGCATTTAGAAGTTATGTAAGTTGTGATGAATTGGTATGTTTTTGAATATGGAATTGAATAGTTGAGATGGTTGTGGATAGAGATATATGTATAAATTGGCATGTTTTGGTTGCTAAATATGTGTTGAAAAGGTACCAATTTGGTTGCTATGCGTGCATGAATGAAGGGTGGGAAATTGGCTTTGCAAATGGTCTATTTTTGTCCATGCGGGCAGAGACACGGGTGTGTGTCTCAGCCATGTGCGACACATGGTCATGTTACATGGCCGTGTGTCCCCTGGGGTACCCTTCGAATTAAGGTTAGTGTGACACCCCTAACTTGACCCTGGTCGGAAAGTGGTTTCGGGACCACAAAAATCGAGTCACAAAATTATATAAATTTTCTTTTCTATGTTTATTATATGTAAAGTTTCATGTGTGAAAGTATCGTGTTTTAATTTGTCATTTGAATGTGGAATTATTAAAAAGGACTTATGTGAGAGACTTGAAAATGTGATAGGTTAATTTGTAGTGGCCAAATATTGTATGGTAAAAAAAAAGTGGACTTGCATGTCAAATTATCCACTTTTGAGATAGTGGCCGGCCATGTTGTTATTTAATACAAAATATATGTATTTTCTATTAGTATTATTGCAACTAAATGGCTTTATATTATAAAATAATGATAATTAAAATAGAAAAAGGGGGAAGAAAACAAAGTGTTCATCTTTGTTTCTTCTTAGCCGAATGTAAAGAAAGAAAAGGGAGAACATCATTCGGTCATCCTAGTCCTAATTAAGGTAAGAAGTTTTGGTTAATTTTTGAAATATTAGTTAAATCCTAGTAAATTTCTAAGTTCCTTATTGGACCCATGTTAAATTTTTTATATTTGGTGAATGAATATGGGTTTCGGTCATGGTAGATAACAAGGAATGTGGTTGTTGTTCTTGTTAATTTGGATGAATTTTTGGTGGATAGGTGTTTGAATCAAACAAATGATCATGTGTGTACACTAGGTGCTAGTTGAGAAGAATCGGTCACTATATTGCAGGCCATTGCTGAATATGAACTTAGTTATTGTGAGTGATGAATGTGTTTTGAGTTGATGGAATAAAAGAATGCTTAAAGATGTGTTACAACAAATTATATGTTAAGCTAAGGTTGTTAAATTATCAATCTTTCTTCCTAGCCGAATATGTGTTTATAAAGTTGAGTTGTTAAATAGATTTTGAAGTTAGCCCATGCATTTATTTTGAATTTAAGAAGAATGATACATTCGACTATGCTTTGATGTGCTTGGATTGTTGTTCATTGAGTAAATGATTGAGGAATGGTTAGAAGAATTTGAATGCTAAACTAGTTGATTTGTTTATAATGTCCGATTATGACCATTTATGGAGATGTGAATGAATTGTTGTTATGTGAATAAATATTTGTTTGATGATATATATATGTATTCGGCAATGGGATAAAATGTGTATTAAGGCAAGTTTCATGATGATTATGCTTGTGATGTTGGGTTAATATTCGGCATTGAGTAATGTGGGGTAAGGTGATTAATCGGCTATGAAATTAGCTAAATTGAATAGGTATGTTTAATGATATGCTTAGTATAATGTATAATCTTATAACTCGGTTTGGTATTGAGATAAAGGTTAGATGTATGATTGGATTTTGGTATGTGTTAAATTGGTTAATCAAAGATTTAATATGATGAAATGTTAATGAATAACATAATTGGTTTGCACCTTAAATAGTTGAAATAAAGCTTGCCGATTATGATTAAATGTTTAAATTGTAATGGTCATATATAGGTATATATATATGCCTTATGTATGTACCATGTACACATAAGGACTCGGAAATATGATTAAATTCATGTATAAGGAAGCATGATAAATTAAGTGACTCTTTGCTTCTGAATGTGAATTAGATATAAATTAAATAAGCATGAAATCGAGTCATGGCATGAATTATTAAATATGATACATATTGAAATCTATTGTTTTAGATATAGATTAAATGATATGTGATTTCCAAATGTGATTGTTAAGTGAATAATATTAGTTAAGTACTTAAGCAAATCTATTGCTTTACTTAAGCTTAAGAGCAAAGAGGATCAAAGTCGGATAGGGGAAAAGTGAAAGTAAACGAATAGCCGTGGATATCTAGTCGTCGACCACTTTCGAGGTAAGTTTTAAGTGATTAAACGTTGAGTACATTCAATCATAATAGGACATAATGAGTTGATTTAATAAGATATGATGTGGCCATGATATGTTTTAAACTCAAATGGTAAGTTCATAAGTGTTTGGACTTGGAAATTTAAGAGCAAATTGTAATAATTTGCTTAGGACAGCAGCAGTAACGTAATTTTAGAAAATCACCATAAATTGTTGGTGTGGAATTATAGTCTGAATAAAATATGTAATCAAATATAATTAGTCTAGTTCTTATAAAAGAGACCGTGTGAGCAAAGAAATTTCCTATAAAGAGATATTTAAAGTTGTGTGAGACGGTGTCAGAATGACTCCGAAATCCCCTATTCTGTTTTTAGAAAATCATTATAATTTGTACAAAAATGGTTATAAGATAAAATTTATATGTTTAGACTCCTTAATGAGTCTAGTTTCAAATGAAATCAAATAGAAAACATTTTGAATTCTGTACAATGAGAAATTTGATTCGTAGTGAAGAGTGGTCAGATTTGTCAAACAGTGAAACATGGGAAACTTTAAGAAAAATATGGTATTGATTGGCCCAACCTAAAATTTTGAAAATTTTATGGATGGAATATATATGAGTCTATATTCAGGGAAAATTAACGGAAATTTATTTGGAGTTTTGTAGCTCCAGTTATAAATAATTTAGTGACTATTTCTCAGGAAAACAGCTTGTAGTGAATATGTGATTTTGTTGTAAACATTGATGAAACTATTTGAGTTGCTTATAAGCCATTGCTGAAATTGATGTACAAGATAAATATATATGTGTGGTAAAGCCGAATGGCTAGTGTGAAATATGTATGAGATATGTATATGTGGTAAAGTCGAATGGCTAATATGAAATATGTATGAGAAATATATATGCAGTAAAGCCGAATGGCTAATGTGAAATATGTATGAGATATGTATATGTGGTAAAGCCGAATGGATAATATGAAATATGTATGAGATATATATATGTGGTAAAGCCGAATGGCTAGTGTGAAATATGTATGAGATATGTATATGTGGTATAGCCGAATGGCTAATATGAAATATGTATGAGATATATATATGCAGTAAAGCCGAATGGCTAATGTGAAATATGTATGAGATATGTATATGTGGTAAATCCGAATGGCTAATGAGCAATATGTAGGAGATGTGTGTATATTGTGGCCGAATGACCAAATGTGAAAGGTGTGTATTATTAGATATTTGATGAGGCAAATGAATTACAAATATGACAGTCGATGTGAATGTTGTAACATGTGATTAAATGTACATGAAACTTAGAAATATATTCCGGGTAAGACCCGATGACTATGTGTGGAGATTTTGTCCGGGTGAGACCCGATAACTACGTGTGGGGATTATTCGAGGTAAAGGTCTCGCTGAAGATCCAAGTAAAGCGTTAGATTATATGACTTCACAGTAACAATTGTTAATAAATACGTTCAATGCGTTAAGTTGGACAGGTATGTATTCTGAGCTTATATTTAAGCTTGATTTGAATTAAACCATGATTGTAAAGTGGAAAGGAAATATGAAAATGCCATATGAATATGTGGGTATACAGTTATGGAGAAATATTATAGGATATTGGGAGATATACAATTTGACTTGACCGATGAGGGTAACTATAGATATGAAATGAAATGATATATATATGAATCCAATAAACAAATTGGTTATATTTGAGTTCAAGAGTTTTTTTTAAGACTTACTAAGCTTATAAAAGCTTACTCTATTGTTATGTTTCTCTGTTTTATAGATTGTTGAATTTGGCCTTTTGCTCGGGGATCGTCAGCAACTTGTCACACTATCACTATCCACTGCTTGGTACTGCTATGTTTTGGATTATCTTATGGCATGTATAGAATAGACTAGTGGCGGAAGAATATTTTGGTTAATGTATATAAGCCATGCGAAAATGACATCTTTTGAATGTTTACTTAGAGAAGTCTAAATTTTATCCCTGGTTGTGCTTAGTACTTATTTAAATGAATGATCTTGATTTCAAGAAAAAGTTCAAAATTTTACTGTTCTGACATGAGTTCCAAGTCCGGTAATGCCCCTTACCTATTCCGGCGACGGTTACGGGATAGGGGTGTTACAGTCAGTATACCCTATAGGTTTGGCACAGCCTAGACACACGGGCGTGTTTACTGGCCGTGTGTGGCACACAAGCTGGCACATGGGCGTGTGGTCAGCCGTTTGACCCAAGTCAGTAACCTCTCTAGTTTTCCCACGGCCAAGGCACATAGACGTGTCTCCGGCCGTGTGGTACAAGTCACTATGTATCCCTTTTTTCACACGACCTGCACCATGGGTGTGTCTGGTGGCCGTATGAGGCACACGGCCTGTTCACACGGGCGTGTGACCCTTTAATGTTGGAAAATTTTCTAAGATTCCCAAAGTTTGTAAATGTTATTGGTTAAGTCCTGAACCACTTCTAAGCATGTTTTAAGGTATCGTAGAGCCTTATAAAGGACATTGTGAATGATTTGAATGGGTTTTGATTATGATTATATAAATGTCTATGATTAAGGTGTATAATTCGGTAATGCCTTGTAACCCTATTCCGGCGTTGGATACGGGTTAGAGGTGTTACAATAACACATACCATTTCTATTTGCATTGTAACATCTACTTCATTCACATGTCTTATAGTCAACCATATGAACATAAGTCATACTTAACATTACACACATCCAAACCACTTATACAGACATACGCTCCTAATACATGCCTAATAAACCGAAAAGAATGTTCTAAAAACTACCAGAATTAAGTTGGATAGTGTGACTTGAGTGTCGATCCGATCGTCCAACCTTCTGTGTATCTACAAAAACAAAGATTAACACAAGTAAGCTTTAAGAACCTTTGTAAGTTTGACGTACTAAATGATAAATCATACCAAAGTAAATAAAACAATTCAAGCAACAACAATTCAACCACGAAGGTTTCCACTCATCAAAAATCTCAACCAATAAATAACATACATTCAATTTAATACTCAAATGAATATAAAATTGGTGAAATTCATTAAACAAATCACCTTACCGAGATTTCAATTCGAAGAACGACTTACGAATAAGAGTACATCGTCAGTCCAATCATAACACACCGGTGCTCATAAGAGCTAGTCCTACTGTAACACGCCAATGCTCATTAGAGCCAATCCATGCATAACACGCCAATGCTCATAAGAACTAATCCAACCGTAATACGCCAATTCTCTTAAGAGCTAATCCAACCGAAACACATCAATACTCATAAGAGCTAATCCAACTGAAACACGACAAACAGAGAGTATAACTCGAGAGTTCTCAAAAAATGCTGAGCCTCGGTTTACTCGAGAAATAAATATATACATCCATAAAAACAATCTCCACTCCAATCCCCCTACAACATACCATATCACAACTGTACTATATCCCATGTCATCCAATTTGAGCTATCAAATTCAATAACATATCTCAAATAATTATTCATTTTCAACAATTGAATATATGTATTTTATATCATGTTATACCATTAAAAAATTCATATAAATGTTAAATTTTAACTATACGAACTTACCTGGACTAAATTGTAGTAGTTGCAGAAGTTCAGGGACTCTTACGCTATTTTTCCTTTTTCGCGAATATATACCGGATCTTGATCTGAAAATATAAAATTCTATATTATAAGCTTACATTTCACATTCCAATCCATTTTAAAATTTATACACTTTTATTTTTCAAATTTACACAATTACCCTAAACTTTACAATTTTTACAATTTAGTCCTTTAACTCGAAATTCATCAAATTAACAATTTTTCTCAAATAAAAATTCTATCCAAATATGCTAGGCCTTTAAAAAGCACCCAATGAAACTTAAATTCACTGTCAAACCTTAGAATTTTGTCATTTTTCACAATTTAATCTTAAAATCAAAATCTAACAAAAATCACTTTACAAAATTATCAAAGAACACAATCAAAAGTTTTTACATGGTATTCATAAAAAACATTCAATATTCATCAATGGAAACTTCCAAAATTTTTAACAGAATCGAAAATGAAGGTACGGGCTAGCTGAACCTAGTTGCAACGATCTCAAAAACATAAAAGTTACAAGAAACCTAATCAAATTGGACTTACATGCAAGAGTCATCTATGGCCGAACTCTGAAGCTCCAAAAATGGAGAATTCTCTTTTGTTTTTTTATTGGAAACATGAAAAAGATGATAAAATTTTCTTTTTGTTTTATTAATTTTTAATTGATTTTCTAAATTAAAAATTTACCCTTAATTATAACCTTTTAATTCAGCAATATAAAAGCCTATTATTGTCCATCAATAATATTATGGACTAATTGTTACTTTAGTCCCTTTTCATTTAATAATTATGCTATCAAATTAATAGAATTCAAGATTTGCTAAATTTTGTATCGTTTTCAATTTAGTCCTTTTTTCCTTAATTAACTATTTAAACGTTAAAATTTCTAAACCAAATTTTAATACGACTCTAATGACTCTATAAATATTCTAAAAATAATATTTAGGAGTCAATACAATGGAAATTTGTGCTCTCGAGACCACTATTCTGTCATAATTGAAAATCAATCTGTTATAGCTAAAATGAGAAGAATAAAGGCTCTCTATAGTGGTATCGCGATACGAAAACCCCTAAGACTTCCAATCTCAAGAATATTATGGGAATCACGATACCTAAGTCTAACAAGTGAAAAAAACTGCAAGGGTAATTTTGTGTCTAAACAAGCTTAAGCCTTATTTTTACTTAAAGGAAAAATAGTCATTGTTAGGTTAAATATTAGTAGGCTATAAATATAACTTTATAAGCCTTTCATTTCAGATTTTTAGTGGCTGATAGCTTCCTTTAGTTTTCCATAGTTTTAGGGTTAGGTTTTATTTTATTTTTCTTTTCTTTTTTCTTTTCATTTTTAGTTTAGGTTTTTTTTTCTTTTTATGTTAGATTTTAATCTTGTAGTTTTCTTTCTTCCTTATTGTTAAAGATTTTGTAAACAAGGATGAACAAACTCTTGGGGCTTCAAGGAATCTCCAACAATTGAATAAGCATTTTCTTAAACCCTTTGCTATCATTTTATGCTTACAATATGTTTGATAAAAAGCTTATTTGGAATTTGAGTTTGAGTATGTGCTAAATTTGTTGGCTGTTTGATTGTTTAGTTGTTTGTTAGCTTAAGTTGATGTCTATTCTTGATTGATTGGTTGTTCAATTATATCAAAATGCTTAATATGATCAAATTGATGCCTCTAACGGAAAACCTAGATAAACAAGACCGAGAGGAGATTTTATCCTTAGATAGTTCGATATGATCGTGCTGAGTAGCGAGACCGAGAGGTAATCTTAGGTGGTATCTTTTAGTCTATGATGATATAGAGAGGAAATTCCTAACTAAAAGTGGCAACCACTATAATCAGTATAGATTCATTAGTTTAATTAGCACCCATAACTTGTACTCATCATCGGATTAGGGTTATGAAGTTTCACGGTACATTCCAAATCAATCAATAACATATAGTATCAAGTTTAACAAATTTACTTAACAAATTCATAAATAATTAGACTTGAGTAAAACATACGTTTATAGGTCTTAAATCGAGCCTACGAGGCCTTAAAAATAGTTTAGGAAAAATTGAGGACCAATTAGAAACAAATCAGAAGGTTCTGGGAAATATGAAAATTTTCGCTACAGGGGTCATATGGTCGTGTGACAAAACCCAGACCGTGTGGCTCCAAACATGGTTGTGTGGCTATCCCACACACCCATGTGCTCACTCGTGTAACTCACTAACTTGGCTTACACGGTCGTGCTGTAGGCCGTTTGTTAGCCCGTGTGAACCCTGCACCTAACATGCTTGGGGCAAACACTCGTGTGGGTTGCCCATGTGAGACACACGGCTGTGTGACATCCCGTGTCCCAGGCCATGTGTGCCCAAGAATAACCCAAAATATTCTTATTTTTCATCCAATTGCATAGGTAGCTATACCACCTTATAACCATTATTACTTGCCTCAAAACACATCCAAGAACCACCCTAACATACCAAAAAAAAATCATCCAAAAATACTATCCAATGTCATTAAAGTCACCAAATCTCAATCAACTAACAATTCACTACCTTGGCTAGAATTCCATGTTATCACACTTGACCATATCTAGCACACATATAAGTTAACAAACTTACCATTTGACTCACACATCTAAATCACTTGTGCCTAGGTTTATAACATACATGCATGCACCAAAATCTATAAAACAAATCCAAAACATAAGCAAATCAAGTTATACAACACCAACCATTATGCATCACTACATACAACTTGAGCTCCTATTACATTCCATATAATCCAAGTTAAATACAAAATCTACCAAAATGATCCTCGAATAGTGTGATTCTTCAAGTTGATCTAATCTCTCGACTTGCACAAAATGTAATCTACAAAGAATGAGAAAGGACATGAATAAGCTTACATAAAACTTAGTAAGTTCGTCGTTTAAACAGTAAAACTTACCAAATTAAAATAATAACTCAAATAACAAGGTTACTACCAGAGTTCCTATAGATCCCAGCTCGTATAGGTGAGTAATGCTCAACAATAATACAAATCAATTCTCTACATTTCAGTAACATTTAGAGATGAATAAATTGTGCTTGAACGATGTACGGATACGAGTACACGGTTAACCAACCATAACACACCAAATGCTCATAGGAGCCAATCCAACCGATAACACACCTCGGCACTAAGTTCTTAGCCCGTAGGCCAACATTCGCCCCCATAACACACCAAAAACACTGTAATATAACTTAATAGTCCACAAAAAATGCAAGACCTTAATATATTCAGTAAACAAAGGATATACAGATTCATCATCACATCTCATATTAATCTCGTATCGCGTGCAAAATAACTTATTGTCATGCCCACTGTACTCAATCCTACATTCTTCCGGCTCAGGATATTTCATCAGTATTCAATGCTATAATGATTCATTACTTCCATACCCAGCACCAATACATTATTCAACATTCAACAATGAAATTCATATAACGTACATTTAAATTGTACTAAAATTAATCCGAAAGAACTTACCTGACCAAAAACAAAGTTGAAGTCGAGACAACGATCAATCCGTTACTTTAGCTCTTCCATGATTAGAGTCTGATCGATTTAGTTCTTGATCAAATAATAATTTCATTTAATTATCAATTTCTAGCAACATAATTAACTAATTTTATGCAAATAAGTCTTTTTTACATTTTTATAAAATTACCCCCAACATTTTATTTTCATGCAATTTAGTCTCTAACCCCAAAACATGCAATTTAACCAATTTTAACTAAAAATAAATTTAGCAGAATTGTATAACACTCCATTACAGTCCATACATTTTTTTTATTTCACATCAAGTTATTTTCATTTTATCACTTTAACATTTTAGTCCTTAAACATTAAAATTATCAAAAAAACTACTTTACAAAATAGTTCTATTTTACAACCAAGCTTAATAATCTAACATAAAACTTTAAGAACAACTCACACTCACCAATGGCATAATCTGTCAAATTTCACAACTTTACAAGTTAGTTCCCAAATTAGTTAGATTAAACTAATACGAGCTCAAAAGCATAAAAATCATTAAAAAAATGGGTTACAGAAACATATCACACGAGCACAAATACCCTACCAAAATCCTCAAGGTTTAAAAATAGTGGTTCGGCCAAACATAGGAGAAAAATGAAGAAGATAAGGCTTTTGTGTCTTTTGTATTCTTTTATTTATTATTATATTTTTACTGTAATTTTATTAAAACATTTTAAATAATAAATAAAGAAATTAATCACAATTCTAAATAATTCTCCACTATTCTTACCGTTTGATTATTTAACGACAGTTCAATTACACAATTGATCCTTCAATTATTTCTTTATTATTAATTAATTATGCATTATTTTAATTTGGCCTTAAAGTATTAGGACCTGTTGAATAAATAACCCAATAGTTAGTAGAATGATTAACATCCACCATCGCTTGGATTTTTGGGGTTGAGTTGCCAAATTCATCCCTTTGGTATTTTAAAATCTATAATGTATAACTTTTACCTCTTTTACAATTTAATCTTTTTACCTTAATTAAGAAATCATTCGTCAAAATTACAGGACTCACCTTTAATTCACCTATAATATGACTCTGTAAATATCTAATAAAAAAATTACTCCCTTAAATTACGGAAACGAGGTCCTGATACATCATTTTCAAAAACCACTTGACTTTTGGACTGAACCATTTATACTTATCTATTCATTCAATTTATAAAAATTATTAAGCCGGAATTCAATATAATATTATAATTGACTTGTAAATATTAAATAATAATATAAACTTACTCGTCGAATTTGTGGTCCCAAACTCACTATTTCCAACACCACTGAAAAAATGGGATGTTACAACTCGAGTGTCCTATTGACATTACAAATATTACAACTAACACTAAATGCTTGCAGTTAAAACCCACTCTTTTAAATTGTTTTATAAAATTCTTTATTTTTCTGCGCACAAACACGTGCGGGTAACCATTTAGCATTGTTCTCAACCAGGTTCATTTTGGAAACCATAACGACTATTATTTCATCTGGATTTTCAACTAAATGTGCTTGTGGTTTGTTTTCATTTTGGCGATCAGAGCATTGGTAGCATTAGTATGCTTTGTGTTCAACTTTGCCACACGCGTAGCAATTTACAAAGTTGTTGGATTTTTTATTCTTCCCTTGTTTTTTGAAGTTGAAAGCCTTCTTGTTTTGAAGTTTGGCTTCCTTATTTGAATTTTCAGTGTTTCTTAACTTGTTAAACTTGGGACCATAACCAGATTCCATAAAATTACCTTTTAAATGAAACTACAGCCTTATCTTTAAGACGATTGGCTTCCTCAATCTTCAAATGGGAAATCAGGTCATCCAAAGAAATGTCATTTTTCTTATGCTTTAGGAGATTGCAGTAGTCGTACCAATACTTCAACAACTTTTCAATTAGGACATTTGCTTGGAGGATTTCAGACATCTTCATTCCTTTAGCTAGAATGTTGGAAACTAACTTCTTGTAGGCATTTACTTGATCTATTATCAGCTTATCATTAGTCATCTGGAATTTAAGCCGCTCTCCAATGACATACTTCTTGATCTCAACATCATCAGCTCCATACTTCTTCTCCAAGGTATCACAAACAGGTCGAAGAGGTTGTTAGCCATGTGGCTTAACATGTGACCTCTTACCACTCTATTTTCCTTGTCATACTTGGCTTTTGTTGTGGCATTGATGTCCGAGTCTCCGAGAAGGATGGCAAGTGAATTGAAGAGGACGTAGTCAAGTTCAAGTTTCTCAAAAAAATATAACCATCATTTGATACTAGCGCTAAAGGATTTCCACAACCGTTAAAGGATTTTCCACAATTGAAAATATTCTAAAAATAAAAAAATAGAAATTTTATCCAAAAAGAAATAGGTGTGGTACATGTTGTAGACAAGTGTTAACATGGACATGCCAAACAACGGTGCACATGTGTTAGGACTTTATCCCCAATTATTCCATGAAGGTAAGAGGCAAAGCTATATTTAAACTTTCTTAAAAGCCTTTTCTCAACTAAAGTGGGATTACCCACTTTGCATTATCAACACTTAGATCCTCAAGTTCCAAAGCTTCTGCCTTTACGAAATAAACCAAGGGCCAAAGATGTGCTTGGTTGGGTAGAAAAGTGAAGAAGGAGAGAAGAGAACTAAAAAGTAGAAGGAAAACAAATTTAGAGTGTGCTTGATTGGGAAGAAAAGTGAGAGGAAAAAAATAGGACTGATCAGTTTCCATACTAGTGCATAAAAACTAATCCTTCCCAATTAAAAATAAATGAGAGGATAGAAAATGGGGGAGTAATGTTTGTTAGTTCAAATTATACATTTGAGTAAACTACACTCATGGTCACTCTAAAATTGGGTTTATTCTATTTTTGGGTCACTCTAAAATTATTTTTTCTCAATTTATTCACTCTAATTAAGATAATTTTCTGAATTAGTCACTGCCATTAAAAAATTCGTTAACCCCCTAACGGGTTGCTGATGTGGCACATTAGCCCATTAAGTGACTGACATGTGGCATTTTTTTGTATTTTTGACTAAAGTTAGGGATCTCTCTGTAATTAGTCCAAAATAATTTTTTTTATTCTTTCTCTTCTCTCGTTTATCTTTTTTTTTCTAGAATGGACAAATAGCCAATAGAAAAGGGATGCAAACTAAAATCTGGTAATAATATACAACTAGTGCCACACTAGTAACTTACTTTAACATAACTTCAGGAACACACTTCTTTTAATTTCTTAGGCTGATTTGCAATTTCTAAAGTCAAGTGTTCAAAGAACCTGTGTGGAAAAAATAGAAACGTAGATTGATAAATCAGTGATTGATTATCTCTCTCAGTTTACTCATCACTTGACAAAAACTATATGACAAGCTATAGAGAGTTGATTGCATAAAGTAAAATAAACAAAGAGGTGCCAGTATATTTCTAGCAAATTCAAACTATATTTAATTTAGAAGTAACACATCGATATGTTATTCACATAATAACTTAAGAGAATTTAAAAGGTATATAAGCCTTCAGAGAAATCTAATCAGCATGTTGAGTGCATAAGAAAAGTAAAGCATGGGATGTGACTACATCAACTGCAGTCAATACTAATAGTAATAATTTGTTTCAGTGATCCTTGGTTTGACTCTAGAGATGAACAACATGAACATTTTCTTTGCAAACCCTTTTAAGATCTTAAAATCAATATACAACATATTTTCCATTTGAAAATTTTCTTTCTATATAGCTTGAAATATATATTGTGACAATACATACACTAATATTACATGTAATACGTGCTTTGCAGACATGAAGCTTGTTCTAGAATAATACAAATAGATGATAGTGGAGACATGCTCAACTATGGATCTTATCACAGATTGCAATTCTTCTTAAACAAATTAAAAAAAAAATCAAACAATGATTATCAAAACTTCAATTTCATGTTGCTGTTCACGTGTGGAGAGTGGGTTTTGACATGAAAGATAGTTGCCATAGATTTATTATTGAGAAAATGGTGAAGTACATAATTGCAAGAAATCATGAAGTTAATGGATGAGAAAAGGCAATTTGGGCATCTCAGAAAACCTAAAAAACAAAAAAGAAGAAGAAGAAGAAAAAGAAGCGAAAGCAGAGAATGAACAAAAAAAAATTATTTTGGGCTAATTATAAAGAGGTCCCTAGTTTAGTCAAAAGTAAAAAATGCCACATGTCAGTCACTCAATGGGCTATTGTATCACGTCAATAATTCATTAGAGGATTAACAAAAATTTTAATGGTAATGACTAGCTTGAACAATTATCTTAAATAGAGCGACTAAATTGAAAAAGAAATTAGAGCGACTCTGGATGTAGTTTACAATATATATTTTAAAATTATATTATTTTCTTTACTTTCACTATTCAACTCTACCAAGCAATAAAGGAAAAGAAAATTACTTTTCCTTTCCATTTTTTCATCTTTTTTACCAAGCACACTTATGGAAAGAAAATTTATATTTTCTATCATTCTAGTTTTGCACTCTTTCAAGTTTCCATCTTTCTAATTTTCTTTTCTTCATACCAAGTAAAGGCTAAATGTTGAGAAATTATGTAAATAGGTAGTTTAATTAATATTTTTAAGGGGAAGTTCTTTAGGTTATCAAATAGAAATTTTAAGAAGTAAATATTTTTTTTTAAAATAGTATATGAAATTTTGTGATGACATTATTATTCTTATTATAGTTTTTACTATTTAAAAAAATTTTACATTTTCTCAACCGTAGATTGTAATACCATAGATAACTATTTATAATAATTTAAGGATTTGGTTTCCTTCTTTATTTTTATGTCCATTATTATTCAAAATATATTTAATTATCATTCACAAATTAATTTTCATATTATAAAAATCAAATCTATATATTTGAGAAATATTTATAAATGCATTAAAAATTAATGGATGAAAAAGTAGTAAATTCAATTCTAATTCATATTTTAAATACTACACATGAAATAACACAAATATTGCACAAAAATACATATATATAGGCTTTTTTACCCCAATAATACAAAAAAAAATTTATCTCAAATGGTATGCACATAAGATTATTTACCAAAAAGGTATGTTTGAAATAGTTACCATGGGTGGTGCCTTACAAGTTGGCACCACCATTGTTTTTTTCTCACAATTATCAGGCCATCATGACGCCATAATAGGGTTTTCTTAATAAAAAAGATCACTTTTATTGGTGGTGCCAACCTATACAGCAACATTAGTATTACCTGCCAAAATACGGGTAAAATACGGGTTTGAATCAGGTTGGAGAGGTGGAGGAAACTTGTTAGGCACCACCAAGGTGTTAGGCACCATCAAGGTGGAGGGACACTGTCAAGCAACACTAAACCCTATTTAACCAAAGCCTTCTTGAACAGTTTAGTAATTAATTGATAATAAGAAAGGAAAAAATTGTAGAAGGGGAGAAAAGAAATAAGAATTCGTAAGGTTATTACAATATTTATTTTATTTTATTATATTTTTTAGAGTAGAATCTTGTTTTTCAAATAATTATTCAAAATTGAATTTTTTTATAGATTTAGTATTGAAGATGGATCATCAATTCTTTGTATGCATTATTTCGATAGAGTAATTTTAACAACAACGATTGGTTGTATTTTTGAATCTCGCCAACAAATAGCAATACGATTTAATAGAAATGTGTCTGTTGATGATATGAAAAAGAGGATCAGTGCAAAAATTGTTACACGTTGTGAGAGGAGGATGTCGAAACTATTCTAAAAATTCTCAATTTTTTCAAATCGTATCAAATTTACCAGGATGGAACTTGTAGACGATGAAGACGTGGAGACATTGGTCGCACTTTATTGCTGAACTAGGAGTGCCAACACTAAACTGATTTAGTTGTTTGTTGAGTTAGTTGATGTGGAGCTAGCTGAGGATTTATCTTTATTAAACAAAGAATATGGAGTTCAGGATCTGTGTACGGAGGTTTCGAAAGTGTCTATTGATAGGCGATAATTTGTACGCGGTTTTGACATCAATCTTAATGATCCACTTGTATCTAAGAACCTTAACTTGGGTCTTTGTTTACAAATAGATCCAGTGTTGTTTGAGGTTGATGCAAATGGTGAAAATGGATATGATAATAATGGTTCTTCTGATCATGAGGTTGAAGATTATAGTGATCCCCGTCTAGATGAGGTTCCAAATGATATCGACAATAAATGCACGAATGACGATGGATATGTTAATGCATGTTTAACAAGAAACCTGAGTCAAGGCATTGTCATATGCAATAATCCTGGGGCCCAAAGCCAATTGTAGACCTTGATATACTATTGTTCACCAATTGGCTGCAGATCCCGAACGTTAAGAGTTGTTCGTGGGGCAAAAATTCAAGACGACAGAAGATTGCATATTTACTATTAAGTGGTATAGCATGCATGTGTCAGTCTACTACAAAGTTGTTGTATCTAAAGAAACAATATATATTGGGGAGTGTTGGAGGTTAGCAGAAGGGTGAAATTGGCGGGTAAGAGCTACGTTTCTCCAAAAGTCACAAATGTGGGAATCCAAAAATTTGTTGGGCCTCATACATGCACTTCTGCATGTATGAAACAAGATCACCACAAACTTGATGTGAAAACTATCTGTAATTGCATTATGCCAATGGTGAAGGACATGTTGACTATTCCTGTATCAGTACTGATTGTCAAAATTCAAAAATAATTTTTGTACTGAGTGTCATACCAAAAAGCATGGATAGCTGAACAGATGGTCATGGAACAATTTTACGGAAATTGGGATGCGTCGTACAATGATTTACAGTGGTGGATAGCCGCTATGCAAGAGTATGTGCCTAGCACTATCGTTGAGTTGCAGACACAACCTTATTATGCCCTGAAGACCAATTATAATTGGGAAGAAGAGTTTCCATCGGATTTTTTGGACATTCGATCCATGCGTATGAGGCTTTCCCCATTTTAAGCTTCTTGTGTAGGTTGATGAAACTTGACTATACAAAAATATATGTAGATCCTACCTATTGTGATTGCTCAGAACGAGAATCAAAACTTACTCCCAATAGTGTTTGCCATTGTGGAGTCGGAGGACATGGAATTATGGAATTTCTTCTCGATGAACTTGCGGATGTATATTGTTAAAGAAGGTAATATTTGCATCATATCTTCTAGATTAAAGAGACTAATTGTCGTGATTAGGCATTCCAGTGTTCCGTGGAGATCTGTTTATTGCGTCCAGCAGATTGCCGTCAACTTCAACCGAGCGTAAAAAATTGAAGACTGGTGAAAAAAATAGTGAACATGGGTAAATTTTGATTTCAACACAATGCCAATGAGAAGATATCATTAACTCTTTAATTGAGCTATGAAATCCACTGTTGCTAGTAAAGTCATGCCATACACAAGTCATGTACCCAACATACCAACTATAGGCTCGACAATCTTTAGAGCATAAGACTTCATTTATATCAAAGCACATGAGTTGCATATGCATGGTCAGTGACTAACTCGGGATTTAGGTAAATCACACCATGAACGTCACAAGTGAATTCATTCACAAACAGGTTCAAAATCAATTCATCTTGGGTCTAGTCCAATGTATCATTCTACCAATGAATACATCTATGTCTCTACTGATGGAGTCAATTGCTTTGATAGCCAAGACTAGCCATCTCCCCAATTGAAATTATAGATGACATAATAATCATTCTCAGTATTTGAATCAAATGCTTACTTTGATTATTTTACGGGATTACGGACTTATTTAGATTATCTACTGAAGTACGTTTTCTTTCTCGCAATGTAAACGTTTTTTACAATGCCACTTATCTTCAGTTTGAACTTTAGACAATCAATGAGGTAATATTTACTTGTCACAATTTCGCTATGCATGTAAAATATAAAAGACATAAATACAAAAGACATAATAGTGAAATGTGAAATAAACTTTATTTATTTATTCATCGTTCAAATAAATAGAAAACAGTTACATATTTACTACATTATGAGTGCATATTTCCCAAAAGGAAGTTCCAAACATTTTGTTACCCTTCTACACACATCATTGTAGCTTGCGTCTCGATCAGTGTTGAAAAATATGTCTATGAGATGTACACTTTGGATCGCACATTGCGTATTTGGGGAAACACGTTCCCTATCTTGTGTGATGTGTCAACATAGGAAGTGTCTTTGCTAACTTTCAAGCTTGTACCAAACAAATGTTTACGTAAAAAGTCGAAAGGCCACTCACACGTCACCAGGATTCATGGTGAAATGGACTTGGGGGAGAAAATTGACCCTAAACATTTCGGTGTATGCAAAATAGTTGGTCATAATCAAGAGAAATTCTCGCATCAAATCTACCATCTCAAATAATCATCTCGATAGAGTGGAATATGAGTTAATGTATTCCATGTTCAAATGAATGTAAAACGTTGTTATCAATTGAAGTAATATTTCATTTTAAGTCCTTATTTGTGTATACTTTTAGTTTTATTAAAATTTATTTGATTAGGATGGAATTTTGATATTGCTTAAACATGTTCAACTATAAAATAAAAAGATTGCACTTCAATGAATATTACATTGAAATACAAAGAAAATGTCTAAACTATATAAATTATACAAACTTTAAAATTTGAATTACAATTATAAAATACATGCAATGAAGATAATGTTACACACCCTAAATTTGATAGTTTGATGGTGTTGTCCGTGGGGTCAATTATTATGGTGCCTGACGTTAGAGTTGAGGGTGTTCGTAGCATTCATTGTACTCCTCATCTAGACCATCATTCACATCATCCATCGGCGAACCTTGGAGTGTGCTAAGCAAACTCGAAAAATCGTACGTCCCAAAGGTTTGCCCAAAAATGTGGAGTACCGGGGTGGTAATGGGCTAAAAATATCAAATACCATTAATGATCTTGGTTCTTGATGATCAGAACTGGAATCAGGAATATTTGAGTGACATATATAGCCTGATGACCCTGCCAAATTTCGATGATAAGAACTACCGGCAAATTGTGTATAAGACCACTTGGGTTAAGGTGCGGGAGGCAGGTGCCCTCATTGATGTGAGTGTGGAGGGACTTCCTGTAACACCCTACACCCGAGCCCTACGCCGAGATGAGATATGAGGCGTTACCACACTTAATCACATGCATACACTCATTGCGATGTCATTAAGACTTGGTCAAATTGAAAACTTTTTCGAACTTTGTCTAAACTCCTTAATATGGACCTACGAGGCCTCAAATATCCATTGAAAGCCATTCAGAACCAACTCGAGTCCTTAAACCGACTTTATAAAAATGACCCTTGAAACAGGGCACATGCCAGTGTGGAAAGGCAACACGTCCGTGCAAAAGGGAAACACGCACGTATGACCATTATGATATGACCGTGCTGATGGCCCATGTAACACACACGGCCTAAGCATCAAGGGACATGTCCGTGTCCCATGCCCGTGTCTCATGCCCGTGTGAACTAAATTCTAAATTCAAACCTACTGGGGTTTTCACACGACCTGACACACGCCCGTGTCCATCACCTATGTCCCTCACACGGCCATGACACGCTCGTGTCTTAGCCCGTGTCTAAAAACCTTAACATTCTATTTCTGAGGTCAGCATTAAGTAAGAGGTACATGGCTAAGGCACACGCTCGTGGCCAGAGGCCGTGTCCTCCACACGGATGAGACACACGGTCGTGTCTCTGCTCTTGTGTTTACTACCATGCATTTTGACTTGCAAATTTTACATGCAAGGGACACACGGCTGAACAAAACCCCCATAGGGCTGACCGTGTCTCACACACGGCCTAGACACAAGCCCGTGTGTCTACCCATATGGACTATATAAGGCTATCTACCAAGCTTTTTCCATCCTGAAACACAATCTAACATCAACCAACATATCAAAGTCTAACTTAATATGATTTCTCAACCAAACAACCATAGTTAAGACCTATATACATTTCATATATTCAACCATGCCAACAATTTCACATTCATGAAAGACTAGCTTGCATTCACATAATAATTTTCAATATTATCCATTTTCCATGGCCTTATACAAAATGAAACAATTATTAGATTAAGCCAATACATTTGGCCAATTAACAACGATAGAAAACTCAAAAGTCAAAGTCCTATACATGCCATAATCAAAATAAAAGATCTAACTATACCAAGTGCTTTGGATGATAGTGTGACTGGCTTTTCTAATGTAGCGATGATCCTCGAGCTACTATGGCGGTATAAGAAACTGGAAAGGAAAATAGGGTAAGCATAGAGCTTAGTAAGTTGCATGAAAATAAACGATAACTACTTATCATAAAGCAATATGCTTATAACCTTTCATAATTTATTCATGAATACCATAAATAAACGTAAGTACGACTTACTCATCACCATCCAATACAACTCATATTGCATACGTCGAGCCCATATCTCATACATTTCAATTAGGTACCTGTTCCACTCATCACATGATCATAACTTTTCTCATTTCAATAAAGATCATAAACATTTTGTTGAACCATTTGGAATACTACCAGATACTCAATAGCCCTAACATGGGTTGAGATGCCGACGCCATATTCCAGACATGGTCTTACACTAGCTTTCATATAGCAAGGCCGATGCCATGTCCCAGATAGATCTTACACTGACTTTCATCTATCGATGTCGACGCCATGTCCCAGATAGGTCTTACACAGACACACCACAAGCTGACGCTATGTCCCAGACAGGTCTTACACTAGCTTGTATATCACGAGGCCGATGCATGTCCCAGACATGTTTTACACTAGCTCTCGTCTCAATGCCGATGCATGACCCAGACATGTCTTACACTGGCTCTCATGCTGTGGCTGGTGCATGTCCCATACATGTCTTACACTAGCACACATATCACCCATTATCTCGATACAAATATCCAAGTCTATTCCAAATGTTCAACGAAAGTCTTTACTACGTAAATTTCTCAACGTATATTCTCATATTAAAAATCAAGACAATTTATGCCATATCAACTCAATTACACATCATAAAGATATAGTTGCATATTAACATACAACTTACCTTGGTATTCAAAATATGGCGACTACTTCGGCTTAGTTCGCTAGCTTTGTTTTTCCCAGGTCTAGGCCCGGATTTTGTAATTCTTGATTTGCAAGAGATACTAATGGCTGGTATTTTGAGCTCTCTAAACCCCCTTTTTGATGTTGAAAATCTGTGAAGAAGAAGAAGAAGATGATAAAGTGATATCATCTTTTCTTTATTTTATTTCTATTTTGTCAAATAATCTACCGAAACCTACCTAACATTTGACTATTTGACTTTCCTTGTCTCATGGCCGGTCATCACTTATTTAATGGCCCAATTTCACTTTAAATACCCCCAATTTAGGTTCTCTAAAAATTTGACACCATTGGCTGTTAAAACAGGACTTTTACACTTTATGCAATTTAGTCCTTTTTCACAATTAAGCTCACAAACGCTAAAATTACTTCACCAAATTTTTCATGCACTAATATAAATATGTTATAACTCTAAAATAATAATAAAATAATTTCTCCAACTTCAAATTGGTGGTCTCGGTACCACCATTCCGACTAAGCCCAAAATCGGGCTATTACACTACCATCAATTGCTGATCAAATAAATATGGTTTCCCATTCTTGATGTACCAACGGTTGTACTCGAACAAGTG
The DNA here is from genome assembly GCF_007990345.1 of Gossypium hirsutum. Taxonomy (NCBI): domain Eukaryota; kingdom Viridiplantae; phylum Streptophyta; class Magnoliopsida; order Malvales; family Malvaceae; genus Gossypium; species Gossypium hirsutum. The sequence continues at coordinate 87,649,949 of NC_053430.1, read as the reverse complement.
GACCTTATTATTATTTGCACCTGGAATGAATACCCCCAATTAGATGCAGAATATTTTCTCAAGCAGCGCACATCATCTCCTGCTCAGTGGTACTACTCGGCAAAGATTCGAAATTTACTTTCAACCATGAAAATCTCAAAGTCCTAAAATTATCTCTAGTATCACCAAGCGAGCGTACTAGTAAGTGATGGCAAAGCGCCGTCGGTTCGAACACTTATACTCATGACTATGCTACCGTCGAATGGGAGCCCAAGTTGTAGTGCTACATCTTCCAGATTTATGGTGCACTCCTCACACAGCAAATGGAATGTGTGGGTATCCAAGTGCCACCACTCAACCAAAGCAGATATCAAGTCGGCCATCAAAGCGAACATGCAGATTGATGCCACTGATCCAAATCCAGATGCTTCTAAGTATGCAGTACTCACCCTGACCATATTAAATTACCACATTAGATAAATATCTCAATTAAAAAAATGATGCGCAACTTTATAAGAGGACCCGTGAATAAAAAGGAACAATTTTATTATCGACACATTTATCAATATTTGTTGTGTGTTTGTTTTCTCTAATCAAAGAACCCATTTGGATATCTACAATTTCAAAAAAAAAAATAATTGTCGCTTAAAAAAATAAACAATATACAAATAACAACAATGAATTTCATACAGTTTTTTTTGGAAGCATTAATAATATTTTTATCCAATAACAACGTAATTTTGGATACTCTAACTCTAATGTAAGTTAGTCATTTATTTTTTAGATAGTGAATCTTAATCAAGTCTATAAATTAAAATTAAAATTATTCAATATAGACAGTGAATCTTAATCAAGTGTATAAATAAAAATTAAGTGTATAAATTAAAATTAAAATGAATTTTTTTGGAAGCATTAATAATATTTTTATCCAATAACATGTATAAATTCATTCTATTTAGATAGTGAATCTTAATCAAGTGTCAAGTGTATGTAAAAAAAAAAATTGAAATTTTTCTGATAATTTCTCTACTTGAAGATAAGCAAAGAACATGTTTTTTCTTATAAAAATCGCATCAATCATTTGATTTTCTTATAAAAAAATTAAAAGTATTATGATAATTTCTCTACTTGAAGACAATTAATTTAGTGTATATTTGAGCTTTTTACCACAATAATCCAAAAAAAAAATTAAATACCAAAACGGGTCACCCTATAAATTTGTCACAAACAACCCATTTCGATAATTAATTTGTAGGGTAACCCATTTTGGTATTTAATTTTTTTTTAGATTATTGAGGTAAAAAAGCCAAAATTAAATGTATAAGAACATACCAGCTACTCTAAAACCTAACATCAACTCAATAGTTACATCCAACTAATAAATAACATAACACCACAAATACAAACAAATAATAAAGATTACAAAACAAACAATTAAATAATAATTAAAAAAATTAAAAATTTACCTTCAAACCCTATTAAATTACTACTTCCAAAACCAAAAAATAAACAAATAATAAAGAACCCAAAACCCTAAACAAATAAAAAAAATTACGTTTAAAATAAAATTTGTTGTTACCTCATCTCCTTCTAAAACCACAAAATCAAACAAATAATAAGTAACACAAAACCTTAAACAAATAAATAATAATTACAAAAAATTTTGGGTCTCTCCACCATTAAAATATATTTGTTTTGTAATGGTCTAATGATGACCTAATTAAAATTTTGGGTGGTATCGCTACCTTGTCAGGCCCTATCTGTCGCAAACATACAATTTTGGTAAATAATTGGTTTAGAATATTATTATATAATTATAATAAAATAAAAATGACCCTACCCGAGATCCGATTCGACATAATAAAGGAAACCCTTAACCCCAAAGTAGGGGACTCCTTCTACTTCTATTTTTCTTCTCTAAAATAAGATAACATCATTTTCTCTCATTTTGGGATCTCCATATTTGCTTTTGTTGATTCTATGTATCAAAAATGGTGCGGTGAGCGTGGATCAAACACGCGACCTTCATATCTTCACCTAAGACCCAAAATGCATTGGGAGTTATATTGGCTGCAGGTATTGCTGATTTAAACTAGGATTTTACAGTATAATGTATCTGTAGCAGAACATGGTAAACCCTCCAAAGCAAGTTGTTTACTCAAATTATTGGAATCAAAGATGGCATATTTGATGAATTTAACAGTTTATCTATCGTATACCAGAAGTGTAACAGCCTGGTTTTAGCTAAATCAGAACAGTGGTTTTGGGACCACAAATATGAGGTCAGAAAATTATTTTAATATTATTTTTGGTGTTTACAGTATTTGAATCTATATGAGTGAAAATTTCGTGAGCTAATTTTATCGTTTAATAGTTCAATTTGGGAAAAAAGACTTAATCGTGTAGAATGCAAAAGGTGCATTCTATATGATAAATGTGTCTAATTGTTATGGATTATTAAATGAAAGGTCCTTATGTTGTAATTAGACCATGGATAGTGGAGATGGACCTACATGACCTTATATTTGTTGATTGAATGGTTTATTAATTAAGGGTAAAATGGTAAACAAGGAATTAAGTTATATTAATTATAATAAAAATAATTTAAATGTTAAATGTCCATATTTCTCAACCAAAAATAGAAGAAAGAAGAAGCCATATCCATGTTTTAGGGTTCGGCACTTGGTGTTTGTGATTAAGGTATGTTTTGAGCTCGGTTTTTTATGATTTCTACGTTTTTGTGATCGTTGCTTCGTGTTCTAGCTAGCCCATGCCTTAATTTTTGAAAGTGTTGGTGATTTTGAAAGTTTATATTGATGAATGTTTGAGTTCTTGAATGTTTATGATGGAAAATGAGTGTTTGTTGATAGATTATCATGTTTTGTAAAATGATTTTTAGTAAAATTACCATTTAAGGGTTAAATTGTGAAAAGTGTAAATTGAGGGGTTGAAAAGTGAAATAAATGAAAAATATGGGCTTCTAGGGGCACTATGGTAATTCAGCCAAGCATGTTTTAAATTGAATTTTTTGAATTTAGTGTATTTGTGAATTAGGGACTAAATTGAGTAGATGTGAAAGTTTAGGGGCTAAAGTGAAAAAATTCTCAAATATATATTTTTGGATGAAGTTGAGTGAATAGATGATTAAATAAGTTAATTTTGAATACATATAGATCAAGAAAAGAGGAACTCATACTTAGATCGATGCAAGAACAAAGTACGCGATTAATCAGCTAGTTTCGTTGTTTCTACGATCGAGGTAAGTTCGTAGGTGTTAATTTCATTATAAATGAATGATATATGCTTTGATATTGCATAAAATGTGTTTATGAGATTGCGAATAATGTTTGAATTGTGAATATGACTATACGGAAGTGTTCAATGATGAAATCGACAAGCGAAACTTCCCGGTTAAACCTTAAGTACAGTGATGATGATAATATAATGTCATTAAGTTAATGCATTGGCTTCGGGCCAAGATATCAAAACTTCAGGTGCAAATAATACCTTGATTTGGCTACGAACCATGATATAGGTATTTTGAGAGGAGTTACCTTGATTTGGCTACGGGCCATGGTATAGGTACTCCGGGATAAGTTACCTTGATTTGGTTATGGGCTATGGTATAGGTACTTATCGATTGTGATTCGTGAGTATCCGATTTCTATCCCTAATGGTTCAATGGATAAATGAATGTCGTGGTTGATAAAGAGGCTAGTACGAGGTGATACGGGTATGTACGGAACCTATTCAAGTACTACATTGAGAAAGTTTAATGAAATGGTATTTAATCATGTTTGATACATGAATAAGGTTTGTGTTAATGTAATGTTGATTTGGTAATGTGCAAATAGTTGAATTATATTATTTGATGAATTGAATTACTTAACTACGAACTTACAAAGCTATGATGCTTACTGTGTGTTATTTGTCTATGTTTTATAGATCGTCAAAGCTAGCTTGGACTCGAGGATCGTTAGGAGCATCGTCACACTATCGATCATTTTTTGGTACTTTGAAAGTTTTGTATATATGGTATATGGCATGTATAGGCTAGTCTCATTTTGGTATGTTTTGAGCTATGATGTTAGCCATGTGATTTGGCTTATTAATGATGTAAATGTTGGTATCTTTTTAGCCATATAAGTTGGCTTAATTTATGTGCTTGATAAGTGATATATGTGATGCATATAATGCCTTATATGTTGGCTTGTTTTGGTATGTTTGCCATAATTGTGGATATCGCTAAATGGATGTTGATTTGGTTAATTAGCAATGTTTGAGGAATGGCAAATTTTGATGGATTTGGTATATTTGTATATGGAAATCAGTAGTTGAATTGGTTGATGATATATAGCTTGATATGTGATTGATTTAGCATGTTTTTGGTTGCCTAAAAATGTATTGAAATGGTGCTATTTTGGTTTATTTGTATGCTTGTGGCAAGGGTGGCAATTTGACTTTATAAATGGCCTATTTTTGTCCACACAGGTAGAGACACGGGCATGTGTCTCAGTCATGTGCGACACACAGTCATGGTTACACGGTCGTGTGTTCCTTGGGATAGCCCTACAAATTAAGTCAGTATACCTTACAGGTTCGACACGACCTAGACACATGGGTATGTCTACTGGCCGTGTGTGTCACACAGACTCACACACAGGCGTGTGACTGACCATGTGACGTAAGACAGTATACCCCTTTAATGGCACATGGCCTAGCACATGGGCGTGTGTGGCCATTTCGAAGGGTACACAGGCTAGACATACAGGAGTGTAGTCGGCCGTGTGACCCAAGTCAGTAACCTCCCTAGTTTTCCCACGGCCATGGTATACAGGCGTGTCTTCAACCGTGTGGTACAAGTCAGTATGTATGCCCTATTTTCACACGGCCTGTGCCACGGGCGTGTCTGGTGGCCGTGTGAGGCACAAGGCCTGTTCACACGGGCGTGTGACATATGATTTCATGAAATTTTTCTAAGTGTTCAGAAATTTTTATATGTGATCGGTGTAGTCCCGAACCATTCTTAAGCAGGTTTTAAGGTCTTGTAGACCTATTTAAGGGACTTTGTGTATATTAATGAATTATATGCGATATTGAATGTTTGATAAATGTTATATTTTCTAGTAATGCCTCGTAACTCTATTCCGGTGATGGATACGGGTTAAGGGTGTTACAAGAAGGTAACTACCAGCTTCTTCTTCTTCTTTAATACACTAGCTGCTTCTTTCAACTTCATGTTATACGAAACCTTTTTTTTTGGAGTTAAAACTACTTTTAAAATTCTTCTAATGGTTTGTTAATGCATCCAATCTGCATATTAAAAAGGAGAAAGAAATTAAAACAAAGACAAGGCATATGACTTAGCTAGTTACATAGTTTGTTGTTTCAATTAATCAAAGTTAATGAGTTAAAAGCATTACGTTACCCCACTTCTTTTGGAAATATAAAGATGTTAGATCTAATTGTTCAATATGGTATCTATTACTATTTGAACTTTTTAGGTTGCCCAAATTTCTTGCAAGGAAAATGTTATCCATACATTATAACTTAAAAAGAATATGCCTTGCCCTAAGTAGATAGTTTCATTTCTCTACTGTTGTAACAGTATTGTGCTTCTCCAAGCATTTTCTTAATTTTACTCAAAGGTTTGAATTGATAATCGTTTCATTAAATTAGGCTATCAATGAGAGCACCAAGTATGGAAACAATCGCAGAATCATTGGAGAAATCCTTACAAAGCTCTTCTTTGAGCAATAAAAAAGCAACCATGATGGGGTTGAAAAAGGGATAATAGGGAGGTCTTCCACTCTAGGTGAAAGTAATTGGTTAAATTTAGATGAGTGAAAGGTAGCTACATTAAGCCCTTTGGTTTGGAGTGGCTATCTTTTGATAGCTTTCTTCATTTCTGGTCATCATATCCGATCAAACAAGTTAGTGAGGAGAGATTTGATCAGTCTTGGGTTGTGACTTATGTCGTTTCATCACGTTTTCAAAGGTAAGATTCCTATCTCTTGTCGAATATAACATCCATTTTAGTTTTTCTGGGATCATGTTCTAATATTTCATGTATATATTTTTCCTGAACTCTTTCATGTTGCTTTCAAACTCAATTATGTCTGAACTCTAAATTGTCAAAAGGATTAAAACTTTAGGATTTTAGCAGAGTCCTTTAAGATCTTACTTCAAAAGGTTGTCCTATTTAAGGATAATTACAACCTTTGTCAAAACTAAACTCAAATATGTATATGTGTTATGCAACAAATTTAAAGGGCTCACTTTAAAATTTTTTTAAGAATTGAGATTTGATTATATGAGCTAGTTTGCTACATTAATCTGTTCATCACCTGCTCATTTATTCATTTTCCTTTTGTCTTTCATCTCATTTAAATTTAATCTATAAATAATACAAGTTCTGTTCTGTTTTTATATCCCTCAATGAGAATTTCCACCTTAGATATTTTAGTGTATTTATCCCTTTTATGGGAGCTTATACATATGTACTTGTTCATTAGTATAGAAAACCAATATGAAAATTAGTGGAAAGCATGGTTGGTGATTCAATATAGTTCCTTTTTAATGCTTACAATGACATATTAATATTCATTTGTGTATACATACACTTAATATATATTAAAATTCTAGATATGCAACTTTATTAATGCTAGTGATTCTTGCGTTGTGACAGTCCTAATTTGACCCTAGTCGGAATGTGGTTTCGGGACCACAAAATCTAGTCATAAAAATTTACTTTAATTTTTATTGCATATATTTAATGTGTGATAGTGTGTGTATGAAAATTTAATGTTTTAATTTAGTCTTAGGAATGTGAATTTTCTTGAAAGGACTTAGTTGAGAAACTTAGAAAAGATGATAGGTAAATTGTAAGGATCAAATAACAACAAGGTGAGAAAGCTTGGGTTTGCATGTCAAATTGCCCAAAATTCAAGTAGTGGCCGACCAAGCAATGATGCTTATTCCACTAAGTTGAATTTTATTGTAATTTTTTTATATTAGTTAATGGTTAAAATAAATTAAAAAAAGGAATTAATAGGAAAAAGATGAATAAAATAAGAAAGGGAGAGAAAGTATTCATCTTCTTCCTCTTGCAAATGTCGTAAGCTAGGGAAAGAAGGAGGAAATTTTCTAAGACATTCGGCCATCCTAAGAGGTTGATTAAGGTAGGACTCAAGTTAATTTTATTAAATTTTTGTGAAAATCTAGTTAGTAGCCAATGTCTTATTATATCCCATATATTAATTTTCTACCTAAATAGGTGACTAAATGGCATACGATTAGAGGGAGCTAAATGCTAAGAGTATGGTGCTTTTGATGTTGTGAACGAAAATAGTAGAAAGGTGAAAGAAAATTAGGGTAGATATGTAGATATATGTGGATTTATATGATGTTATAAATAGATGTGAAGCTATGCTAGTTTAGGAAAAATTCGGTCAAGTGTTCATGAGATGAAACTATGTGTGTAAATAAATTAAAAATGATATTATAATTGATATTGTATATTCGGCCATCTAATTAAGTACATAGGTGATGTTGAATTTAATTTTTGCACATTCGGCTATATAGGTATGCCCATTTGTGATATTACCTTTGATTATATATAATCGACTAAATGAGTGATGTTGGCTTATAAGCTGAGTTTGATTCATGATTATATATATATTTGAATGTAAACCTATTTGAGATAATGTTATGTTGAGAAGTGACAATGCATTCAGCCTCGAGGTAATAGATGAATATTTGTTGAAGTTTTAATGTCTTGAACAATTACGGTTGTAAAATGTAATGAAAATTATTAGACTATATATGTGAGAAATTAGCAAGGGTGGTTGCCGTATATACAAATATATATGTGTTATATATGTTTGTGTAATTGGATTATTGATAGTAAGGTGATAATATATGGTTATTAGCCGAATAGCTCAAAAGCATAAGGTAGAAAGATAAAATTTTACCATGTGTTTCTTATGATATAAAATCACAAATATTTTGATATAAATATCTAGCAAGACGGTTAAACTAGTTAATTTATTTGATTAAGCTCAAGAACTTAAAGGAGGGGAATCAAGCAAGGGCAAAGCAAAGAACATCGAGTAGTCGAGTTGGAACCGTTTTACCCAACACAAGGTAAGTCCTTAAGCATTTTGTAAGGTTGATTAGTTTGCGCATAAATAATACTAGTGAATCATGAAAGAATACCTTTTGTTAGGTCTTCTTTTGAAGCGATATATATATTATTAATGTGACCGTATATGCTATTTGAATTAAGTAAGTTGCCATATTATAATGAGTTAACATTGGCACTATGTGTGCGGAATTAAATGTCACTTTGTGTGCAGATTTTATATGCTATTTGAATTAAGTAAATTGCCTTATTATAATGAGTTAACATTGGCACTATGTGTGTGGAATTAAATGTCACTTTGTGTGCAGATTTTAAATGCTATTTGAATTAAGTAAATTGCTTTATTATAATGAGTTAACATTGGCACTATGTGTGCGGAATTAAATGTCACTTTGTGTGCAGATTTTATATGCTATTTGAATTAAGTAAATTGCCTTATTATAATGAGTTAACATTGGCACTATGTGTGCGGAATTAAATGGCACTATGTGTGCTGATTTGAATGTCGATGCATGAGTGAAAATTTTAGGCACTATGTGTGCGGTTTAGTATGCACTATGTGTGCGAGCTTAATTAGCACTATGTGTGCGAATTTGGTTGATAATATAATATGTGCAGGAAAAGAATAAAGTGATAGAACTATTAACTAAAATATCGAATATTAACTAAAATATCGAATTTGAGACATGAAATGTATATGTATGGATTTATCTAGTGCATCATTGTTTCATGCTTTGAGGAAATGGATCTAGTTCAATTGGGTTATTTTGATATTTGATTGGGTAGAAGGACTTGGCTTAAGATTGAACCAATAATCTAAGTAATTATGGCATAGTTCGGTATGGATGGAGTAATAGATCTTACATTATTTTTCTTATGATCTTTTATCAATGGAATGTATTATATTGCTTATGACTGACTGAGTTGAATACTCATTTGGTGTGTTTACTTGTCTTTTATTTAGATTTCTTCGATCCATTTTGTGTGCTCGGGACCATCGTCGAAGTCATCACACCAGCTTGCAACATTTTGGTACCCTCTTCTTAGTTGGTCTAAGTGAACATTTTGGCATGTATAGGCTAATATGTATTTGTTTGAACTTTGATATGTATACTTCTAGCCATGCGAATATGGCTTAAATACTAAGTTTGAATTTGGTTATATTTAATCATGGTATAATTTGTCTTGGCTATAATGTTTAATGCTATTAATGAATGATAAATATATATATATCTATAAAAATTATACATATGCTTGAGGGTTGATAATGCTAAGAAATCTTGACTATGTGTTTTTGGGGTGGTTCAATTATGACACATTTATATAAGTGATTAATTGCAACGTGGCTATTGTATATGATCTTAGTATCTAAATTGAGATAGCATAATGGGTCGTCTGGTTATGTCTGAACATAACATGCAATCGTATGATATGGTTGTTATATGATGTAAACTTATGTAATAGTTTTGATTGAACTTAATAATGATTAACTATGTGTTCCGACTATGTATAAATAAGGATCGTATATGGGAGTATAATGAATTATGCATTATTAAAGATGAACTTAACGCAATGAAGATGATAGAAGTAAATGCATGGAAATTTTACGAATAAGTATTTGCTTCGGTAATATCTCGTAACCCATTCCAGCGATGGAAACGGGTTAGGGGTGTTACATTTTATTGTTATCAGAGCTACAGTTTAATCGGTTCTAGGACTACCATAGCACGTATGAGTCTAGCTATACATGTCTTAATGTTAGTATTTGATAGTGTGATGACTTCTAACGGTTGGAATTATTGTTTTGATTAGTAAATGGAACCCAATTTAGAGAGAACCTTAGCGGATGACGTTGAAAGTGTAGCGGCTGCTCCTGCGCAAGGGACACCGCCTGTTGAACCTCAATCATCCGCGAATAATCAAGATGATGGGGCAAAACAAGCCTTCTTTACCATGATGAACGAGTGGGTCGCACAATATGCCCGAACTAACCCGGCTGCTCAACCATTCCCGAATTTAAATAATCCGCCTCAGGTGCCTATAATACCACCAATTACTAATCCAGTGAGGCCGAGTAAACCTTCTGTAGATTTGATTAGGAAGCGCGGGGCCGAGGAATTCTGAGCCACAGCTACTGATGATGCTGAAAGGGCCGAGTTTTGGCTTGATAACACCATCCGAGTTTTTGATGAGCTGTCTTGCACACTTGATGAGTGTTTAAAGTGTGACATATCTTTGTTACGAGACTCGGCCTACTATTGGTGGAGAACCTTGATTACTATTGTCTCGAAGGATTGAGTTACTTGGGATTTCTTTCAGACGGAGTTTCAAAAAAAGTATATTAGTCAATGGTTCATCGATCAAAAGCGTAAAGAATTTTTGGAGCTTAAACAAGGCCGTTTGACAGTATCCGAATACGAACGTGAGTTTGTAAGACTCAGTCGATATGCTCGGGAGTGTGTAGCTGATGAAATTGCCATGTGTAAAAGATTTGAAGAAGGATTGAATGAAGAATTAAAGCTACTAGTGGGTATTTTAGAGATAAAAGAATTTGTAACACTAGTTGAACGAGCTTGCAAGGCTGAAGAACTTGGAAAGGAGAAAAAGAAAGCTGAATTTAAAGCTAGAGACTTTCGTAAAAGATTGGGTAAAACTTCATTCTCGGCTGTAAAGAAGTTTAGGGACGATACTAATAAATCGAAGACGACTGTAGGAATTTCTATTAGAGAGCGACCATCAACAGACTCTCGAGCTACTTCGGTTGCTAGTGTGGGTAACAATCGCCAAGAAAAACCTGAATGTCCACAATATGGAAGATGACACGTAGGTGAATGTTGGGGTAAGTCTACTAACAGAGCCTGTTACAGATGCGGTTTGAAGGATCATTTCATTCGAGATTGCACGGAACTTGACGAGAAAAATAAGATGCAAGGTACGAGACCTAGAGGTACAACGACTAGAGGTAGACCACCGAGAATTACAGGAGGTAGGGGTGGTAGTCAGAGAGGGACTTCTGATACGGCTGTTCGATCTGAGACTCGTGCTCCTGCCAAAGCTTATGCCATCCGCGCACGAGAGGAGGCATCCTCTCCTGATGTTATCACTGGTACTTTCACTCTCTTTAATACTGATGTGATTGCATTAATTGACCCTGGCTCTACTCATTCATATGTATGTAAGACTTTAGCATCCAGTAAGACTCTACTTGTTGAGTCTACTGAGTTCGTAATTCGAGTGTCAAATCCCTTGGGTCGATATGTACTTGTTGACAAAGTGTGTAAGAAATGCCCTCTAATAATCCGAGATTCTTATTTTCCAGCCGATTTGATGCTTTTACTGTTTGATGAATTTGATGTTATTCTTGGTATGGATTGGTTGACCGTACATGATGCAGTGGTGAATTTCAAAAGAAAGACCATTGATTTGAGGTGTGCAAATAATGAGATAGTCCGAGTTGAGTCTACTGACTTGAAGGGAGTGCCAGCAATAATATCCTCGATGATCGCTCAGAAATATGTAAGAAAGGGGTGTGAAGCATATCTTGCGTACGTACTTGATAGAAAAAATTCAGAAAAGAAACTTGAATCAGTACCAGTGGTTTGTGAGTATTCAGATGTTTTTCCTGAGTTACCGGGATTACCACCCGTTCGAGAGGTAGAATTTGGCACCGAACTTGCACCTGATACCACACCAATTTCGATAGCTCCGTATCGTATAGAACCAACAGAATTGAAAGAATTGAAAACTCAGTTGCAAGAGTTGACGGATAGAGGTTTTGCTCGACCGAGCTTCTCACCTTGGGGTGCACTAGTATTATTCGTGAAAAAGAAAGGTGGAACCATGAGAATGTACATCGACTATCGTCAATTGAATCAAGCAACAATAAAGAATAAATATCTGTTACCACGTATTGATAATTTGTTTGATTAGTTAAAGGGAGCATCAGTATTTTCAAAGATAGATTTGAGATCGGGTTATTATCAGTGGCGAGTTCGAGACTCAGACATACCCAAAACTGCTTTTAGAACGAGATACGGTCACTACGAGTTCTTGGTGATGCTGTTTGGGCTCACTAATGCCCCTGCGATATTTATGGACTTAATGAATCGAATTTTCAGATAATATTTGAACCGGTTTATGGTTGTGTTTATAGATGACATCTTGATTTATTCACGAGATGAAACTGAACATGCCGAGCATTTGAGATTGGTATTACAGATTTTACGAGACAAGCAGTTATACGCGAAATTCAGTAAATGCGAGTTTTGGTTGAGAGAGGTTAGCTTTTTGGGACATGTAGTATCTGCATCGGGTATTAGAGTTGATCCGAGCAAAATTTTGGCCATACTCGATTCGAAGCCTCCTGAATGTTATTGAAGTTAGGAGCTTTTTGGGACTTGCTGGTTACTACCGACGATTTGTAAAGGGTTTTTCGATGATAGCTACACTGATGACGAAACTACTTTAAAAAGATGTTGAGTTTGAATGGTCAGAAAAATGTCAGAAAAGTTTCGACCGATTAAAAACCTGTTTAACTGAAGCTCCAGTGCTAGTACAGCCAGAATCTGGTAAAGAGTTTGTTATTTACAGTGATGCATCCTTACTTAGGCTGGGTTGTGTGTTGATGCAAGAAGGTCGAGTTGTGGCTTACGCGTCGAGGCAATTAAAGCCGCGTGAGAAAAACTATCCGACCCATGATCTGGAATTAGCGGCCATTGTATTCGCCTTGAAAATATGGCGACACTACTTGTTTGGAGAGAGGTGTCATATTTATTCGGACCACAAAAGCCTCAAATATTTGATGACTCAAAGAGATTTGAATCTGCGACAAAGACGTTGGCTTGAGTTGTTGAAAGATTATGAACTCGTCATTGATTATCACCCGGGAAAGGCTAACGTGGTTGCCGATGCTTTAAGTCGTAAATCACTGTTTGCTTTGAAAGCGATGAATGTTCACCTGTCCGTTTCATCCGATAATGTGCTAGTAGCAGAATTAAAGGCCAAACCATTATTGATTCATCAAATGCTTGAATCCCAGAAAGTTGACGATGAATTGGTTGCTAAACGAGCTGAATGTGTTTCAAATGTGGACTTAGAGTTTCAGATTGACGACAATGATTGCTTGACATTCAAGAGTCGATTATGTGTTCTAAGAAATTCAGAACTTATTTCGATGATTTTGAGCGAGGCTCATAGTAGTTGAATGTCGTCCACCCGGGGAGTACAAAAATGTACAACGATCTGAAACGTCAATTTTGGTGGCCTGGTATGAAACAAGATATTTCTGAGTTTGTTTCAAGGTGTTTGATATGTCAACAAGTGAAAGCAGAACATCAAGTGCCTTCAGGATTACTTCAACCGATCATGATACTCGAATGGAAATGGGATCGAGTAACGATGGACTTTGTATCTGGTTTATCGTTGACACAGAGTAAGAAAGACTCAATCTGGGTTATTGTTGATAGATTGACGAAGTCTGCTCATTTTATCCTTGTCTGTACGGATTTCTCGCCCGATAAATTGGCAGAATTATACGTCTCCCAAATTGTCCGATTGCATGGAGTACCTACTTCTATTGTGTCGGATAGAGATCCGAGATTTACATCGCGATTTTGGAAGAAATTGCAAGAAGCATTGGGTACCAAGTTGCATTTTAGCACCGCTTTTCATCCCTAGACTGATGGTCAATCTGAACGGATAATTCAGATACTCGAGGATATGTTGAGATGTTGTATCCTAGAGTTTTGTGGTTCATGGGAAAGGTATTTGCCTTTGATTGAATTCGCTTACAACAATAGTTTTCAATCAAGCATTAAGATGGCACCTTACGAGGCTTTGTACGGTCGTAAATGCCGTACACCGTTGTTTTGGACCGAACTTAGTGAAAGTAAAATCTTCGGGGTTGATTTAATTAAAGATGTTGAACAGAAAGTAAAGGCGATCCGTGAAAGTCTGAAAGCAGCTTCGGATCGTCAAAAGTCGTATGCGGATTTAAAAAGAAAAGACATTGAATATCAGGTTGGAGACAAAGTGTTTCTTAAAGTTTCACCTTGGAAAAAGGTGCTCAGATTTGGCCGTAAGGGCAAATTGAGTCCGAGATTCATCGGGCCGTATGAAATATTCGAATGAGTTGGACCAGTCGCATACCGATTGATTTTACCCCCTAGGCTTGAAAAGATTCACAACATTTTTCATGTTTTGATGCTTCGACGTTATAGATTCGATCCATCGCACATAATTAATCCATCTGAGATCGAGATTCAATCTTATTTTAGTTACGAAGAAGAATCGGTTCGTATTTTAGCACGTGAAGTAAAAGAATTACGAATTGAAAAAATCTCATTAGTGAAGGTACTGTGGCTTAAGCATGGGGTTGAAGAAGCTACTTGGGAGCTTGAAGAATCTATGAAAGAACGTTATCAGAATTTATTCGCTGGTATGATTTTCGGGGACGAAAATTTTTAAGTGGGGGAGAGTTGTGACAGTCCTAATTTGACCCTAGTCGGAATGTGCTTTCGGGACCACAAAACCGAGTCATAAAAATTTACTTTAATTTTTATTGCATATATTTAATGTGTGATAGTGTGTGTATGAAAATTTAATGTTTTAATTTAGTCTTAGGAATGTGAATTTTCTTGAAAGGACTTAGTTGAGAAACTTAGAAAAGATGATAGGTAAATTGTAAGGATCAAATAACAACAAGGTGAGAAAGCTTGGGTTTGCATGTCAAATTGCCCAAAATTCAAGTAGTGGCCGGCCAAGCAATGATGCTTCTTCCACTAAGTTGAATTTTATTGTAATTTTTTTTATATTAGTTAATGGTTAAAATAAATTAAAGAAAGGAATTAATAGGAAAAAGATGAATAAAATAAGAAAGGGAGAGAAAGTATTCATCTTCTTCCTCTTGAAAATGTCGTAAGCTAGGGAAAGAAGGAGGAAATTTTCTAAGACATTCGGCCATCCTAAGGGGTTGATTAAGGTAGGACTCATGTTAATTTTATTAATTTTTTGTGAAAATCTAGTTAGTAGCCAATGTCTTATTATATCCCTTATGTTAATTTTCTACCTAAATAGGTGACTAAATGGCATACGGTTAGAGGGAGGTAAATGCTAAGAGTATGGTGCTTTTGATGTTGTGAACGGAAATAGTAGAAAGGTGAAAGAAAATTAGGGTAGATATGTAGATATATGTGGATTTATATGATGTTATAAATAGATGTGACGCTATGCTAGTTTAGGAAAAATTCAGTCAAGTGTTCATGAGATGAAACTATGTGTGTAAATGAATTAAAAATGATATTATAATTGATATTGTATATTCGGCCATCTAATTAAGTACATAGGTGATGTTGAATTTAATTTTTGCACATTCGGCTATATAGGTATGCCCATTTGTGATATTACCTTTGATTATATATAATCGACTAAATGAGTGATGTTGGCTTATAAGTTGAGTTTGATTCATGATTATATATATATATGAATGCAAACCTATTTGAGATAATGTTATGTTGAGAAGTGACGATGCATTCGGCCTCGAGGTAATAGATGAATATTTGTTGAAGTTTTAATGTCTTGAACAATTACGGTTGTAAAATGTAATGAAAATTATTAGACTATAAATGTGAGAAATTAGCAAGGGTGGTTGCCTTATATACAAATATATATGTGTTATATATGTATGTGTAATTGGATTATTGATAGTAAGGTGATATTATATGGTTATTAGCCGAATAGCTCAAAAGCATAAGGTAGAAAGATAAAATTTTACCATGTGTTTCTTATGATATAAAATCACAAATATTTTGATATAAATATCTAGCAAGACGGTTAAACTAGTTAATTTATTTGATTAAGCTCAAGAACTTAAAGGAGGGGAATCAAGCAAGGGCAAAGCAAAGAACATCGAGTAGCCGAGTTGGAACCGTTTTACCCAACACAAGGTAAGTCCTTAAGCATTTTGTAAGGTTGATTAGTTTGTGCATAAATAATACTAGTGAATCATGAAAGAATACCTTTTGTTAGGTGTTCCTTTGAAGCGATATATATATTATTAATGTGACCGTATATGCTATTTGAATTAAGTAAGTTTCCATATTATAATGAGTTAACATTGGCACTATGTGTGCGGAATTAAATGTCACTTTGTGTGAAGATTTTATATGCTATTTGAATTAAGTAAATTGCCTTATTATAATGAGTTAACATTGGCACTATGTGTGCGGAATTAAATGTCACTTTGTGTGCAGATTTTATATGCTATTTGAATTAAGTAAATTGCCTTATTATAATGAGTTAACATTGGCACTATGTGTGCGGAATTAAATGTCACTTTGTGTGCAGATTTTATATGCTATTTGAATTAAGTAAATTGCCTTATTATAATGAGTTAACATTGGCACTATGTGTGCGGAATTAAATGTCACTTTGTGTGTAGATTTTATATGCTATTTGAATTAAGTAAATTGCATTATTATAATGAGTTAACATTGGCACTATGTGTGCAGAATTAAATGACACTATGTGTGCAGATTTGAATGTCGATGCATGAGTGAAAATTTCAGGCACTATGTGTGCGGTTTAGTATGGCACTATGTGTGCGAGCTTAATTTGCACTATGTTGATAATATAATATGTGCAGGAAAATAATAAAGTGATAGAACTATTAACTAAAATATCGAATTTGAGACATGAAATGTATATGTATGAATTTATCTAGTGCATCATTGTTTCATGCTTTGAGGAAATAGATCTAGATCAATTGGGTTATTTTGATATTTGATTAGGTAGAAGGACTTGGCTTAAGATTGAACCAATAATCTAAGTAATTATGGCATAGTTCGGTATGGATGGAGTAATAGATCTTACATTATTTTTCTTATGATCTTTTATCAATGGAATGTATTATATTGCTTATGACTTACTGAGTTGAATACTCATTTGGTGTGTTTACTTGTCTTTTATTTAGATTTCTTCGATCCATTTTGTGTGCTCGGGACCATCGTCGAAGTCATCACACCAGCTTGCAACATTTTGGTACCCTCTTCTTAGTTGGTCTAAGTGAACATTTTGGCATGTATAGGCTAATATGTATTTGTTTGAACTTTGATATGTATACTTCTAGCCATGCGAATATGGCTTAAATACTAAGTTTGAATTTGGTTATATTTAATCATGGTATAATTTGTCTTGGCTATAATGTTTAATGCTATTAATGAATGATAAATATATATATCTATAAAAATTATACATATGCTTGAGGGTTGATAATGCTAAGAAATCTTGACTATATGTTTTTGGGGTGGTTCGATTATGACACATTTATATAAGTGATTAATTGCAACGTGGCTATGTATATGATCTTAGTATCTAAATTGAGATAGCATAATGGGTCGTCTGGTTATGTCTGAACATAACATGCAATCGTATGATATGGTTGCTATATGATGTAAACTTATGTAATAGTTTTGATTGAACTTGATAATGATTAACTATGTGTTCCGGCTATGTATGAATAAGGATCGTATATGGGAGTATAATGAATTATACATTATTAAAGATGAACTTAACGCAATGAAGATGATAGAAGTAAATGCATGGAAATTTTACGAATAAGTATTTGCTTCGGTATTATCTCGTAACCCATTCCAGCGATGGAAACGGGTTAGGGGTGTTACATGCGTCATATTTAATGATGTGTCTTGTTAAATTACATGATATTTTAGCAATGTATGGTAGGATTATACTA
The DNA here is from genome assembly GCF_007990345.1 of Gossypium hirsutum. Lineage (NCBI taxonomy): Eukaryota > Viridiplantae > Streptophyta > Magnoliopsida > Malvales > Malvaceae > Gossypium > Gossypium hirsutum. The sequence continues at coordinate 87,632,079 of NC_053430.1, read as the reverse complement.
TTAGGTTAAGGTTATCTTTGCTGATTTCATAAATATATAAAAAAGGGGAGGGAGGGAAGAATAACTCATATAAAGAAGAAATTTAAAATTGACCTTTAGAAGTTCTTTAGCCTTCTATTCGTGACATTTTTCATCCGAATTTTGTTGATTTCTTCAAATTGTTAAGTTTGGTTTAAATGGACAGCCTGACATATTTGCAATTGAATTTGTTATTGATGACATATTTCCTTAAATATAGATGTTTTCTATGTTAGCCTTATTACTTATAACTAAGAAGTAAAAACCTTGTTTACGGAATTTGTTTTGAGTATTGATTGTGGTGAAATGCTTGAGATTAGAAGACAAAAAAAAAGGCAACTCCTCATATGTTTTTTTAGCTAGGAAATTTAGAGTTCAAAACATTGGACAAAGCATTCTAAAAGATGTCAGAACTCAGAAAATAGCAGACATCTGTAAGTGCGATTTAAGTTTCATTCTATGAGAGATGATCACTATGCAATTGCCTTGTATTATCTCTTCACAAGCATAATTTTTTATTCTTACAGGTGATATTACAAAAGCTCGTAAGATAAAAACTGCAACCTCCAACACAGTTAGCGAGAGTTACAAGCTTTCAACTGTCATATTAAGGCTCGTAGGTGAAGAGTCGCTGCCTCTAACACCGTTAGCAAGTGCAAAGCTCCCAGCTGTCATATTAAGGCTCGCAGGTGAAGAGCCATAGCCTCCAATACAGTTAGCGAGAGTTACAAGCTCCCAACTATTACATTAAGGCTTGCAGCTGAAAAGCCGCAACCTCCAACACATTTAGTGAGAGCAAAGCTCTCAGCTATCATATTAAGGCTCATAGGTGAAGAATCGCAGCCTTCAATACAGTTAGAGTGAGCAAAGCTACTACAGGTGAAGAATGACAACCTCCAAAACAGTTTGCGGACCTACTTTTCTGCTGATATTGTAACGCCCCAAAAATCTCGAACTTTATTTTTTTTCAATTTTGATAAAAGGTGTGCTTAATATTCTTAGTCAAGTGTTATTCATGTGATAATAGGCCTTGGTTAAGTTTTGAGTTCGAACTTTGGGGTGAAAGAAATTATAGTTTAATACTTAAAAGAACCTTGATGGCAAGTAGTTTGGTTTTCAAATAAATGAAGGAGGAATTGGACACAAGGAGCCTTGTGTTAGAGTGGCAAGTAGCATCACATGTGGGGCTTAGAGGTGGCATCACATGCATAGCAAGGAGGTTTGGGGTTCGAATCCCTCCTTGCTCAAAAGAAGGATTTATTTTTGCTCAATAAATGGCCAGTAGTGACGTTAGATGTGAACTCTGAAGGGAGTGATCAGAGGAGAAATTTAGGGAAGGGATTAAGGAGTTATTAGGGAGAAAAGTTAGGTGATGAGGGGTGTAGAGAAGTGGAGCCGAATTAGGAATTTGGGGATAGGTAAATTCGGCTATAGTATATATAGGTGCCGATTTTGGGGATTCTAGGCTAATGTCAGATTCTTCCTTTCTATTTTACCGAAAACACTTTTCTCTCCAAGTATCTAAAAGTCGAAATCCCTTATTCTTTCTCTTTTATTTTGTGTCGATTCCTTCCCTTCCTTTCTCATCAAACTCTTTTCTTTCTTGCTCTTAGTTACTTTCTCTAAAGCCGAATATCTTTTGGCCAAAATCCTGTTGTGCCGCCACTTTTTCTTCAGCGTTGGCCGATCGATTCTTGTGTAAGTGCTTTACTTTCTTTTAGTCGGTCTTCCTAGTACCGATTTCTTCTCTCCCTCACTCTTTCTAAATCGATTTTGGTAGGGGATTAGTATCGAATCTCGGATTTCAGATCTTTGTCGAATTGCTCCTTAGGCGTTTTGGGGTTTTGGGTAAGTATTCCTCTTTTATTGGTTAAGGTTGGTCGGATGGTCATGGATGATTTAAGAGTGACTTAAGATGATTGCGAGTCACTTGTTGTTTAGTTATTAATGATTAAGATTGATGCAGATTTAAGAAATACTCGTGATTAGTGATCAAGGAAGGGTTGTTAAGGCTTGTCGTTCAAGGTAAGGCAAAGGTGAGATTTTCAGTTTTTGGTAATCGTATTTGATAAGTGTGTAATTAATCGTTGAGTGACATCATTTGTAGGTTCGTGGCTAAGGGGATCGCGACACGTTTTAGTACCAGGTGTGTACAAACACTCTACACACACAGTAGACCGGCAAATCCCGAAATACCGAAAAGCCAAAATACCGAAAAGCCAGAAGTTTGGCTACAATAGTCTTGCGAGTGCGCGAATACTCGTAAGGGGGGAAACCGATAGGTTATCAGAGGCCCCATGAGCAATTCCATGGACTTGGGCCGAGTATTGGCCAACCGGGCCAGAATGGGCTGTAAGGCCCATAATAAGCAAAATTGGCAATTTGATACTATGTGATAAAAAATCATATGATTGCATAACTATGAATGTGATTGAGCCCGACGGGCCATATGAATGTGATTGGGCCTGATGGGCCATGTGAATGAGATTGGTCCTAAAGGGGCCAAATGAATAAGTGTAGATCTGTTAGTGTTTAGTAAGGGGTTGTGGACCTAGTTTTTGGTAACTACTCAATCAGATATAAAACTTAAATAATTAACTAATTGCGACCGTGAACGAGTCATAAGGTTAAGGTGTGGCAATAGGTATATACATGTCTAGGATTGGATCTAGGGAAAGCTTGGTACTTAAGCGGTCTTAATGACCCACCTCCTCTTCTCTGGAATCCTACCTGGTGCATAGTATCTGTTCACTTTAGCCAACGAGGACTTGTTAATGGGCCAAGGTAAGTAATAAACCCATAATAAAGAGAAATTATCGAAATGTCCCTAAGGGCAAAAATAACTAAAATACCCCTATGTGTGGAATGTAAGATTTATGGATGTTACATGTATACCTGTTGCATTCATATCACAGTCTGATTAGGTTGCATATGGGTTGGGATTTATGGAACGGAGGAAGAATATGAGGATCGCATAGTTGTTTGACGACCGTGGATCCACCGGTGGCTTTTTAAGCCTAATATATGAGTAGCAGCTTGCTGTAACGTTAGGTAGTACCGCAACCAGGCTACCATTGGAGTGTATCGGGTGGGTGGGTCGATATTTATATCCCCACATAGTGTGTATCGGGGGATGGAGATGGTGTGTAGCGGTTGGATGGGTAGGATTCATGCATATTTGATTGCTTTACATCTGTTCTGATATTGAATTGGGCTTAGGCCCAAAAAGACTTGCTATTGCATGCTTTACTATTTGCCAAGGGTTGTACACACTGAGTTTTCGAAAACTCATTCCCCCTCTTTTATTTTTCTCAAGTGATCCTCAGTAAGTGGTTCGATGGTTGGAGGGACTCCGAGGTGGCCAACTAGCAAGACGACTTGGACCTATTTTCTTAAGCATATAATTTCTAGTATTTTAAGTTATTTCAGTCTGGATTGTAATAAGGCCTATTCGCTAGATATTATTTCATTGTCATTAATGCTTTGAAACTAAATACAAACTAAATGTTACTTAATTTTCTCTTTTGAAGGGTTTTCAATGAAAACAAAGTTTTCGATAAAACACTTCAATGTGACACGCTGGATCCGGCCAGAACGTCTAGGCCGGGTTTGGGGTGTTACAAATATTCTAAAGGCTCATCGGTTCAATATCACAACCTCCAAAACAGCTCGCGAGCTTATGTTCCTGGCTCATAGTATAAAGGTTAATTGAGTTAAAATCACAACCTTCAATTATTTGAATTAGTTTATTTAAGATCAAAACTGATATCGAATAATCTTCTTTAAGTTCGCTAGCCTATAATTTTTTTCTTCTGGCAAATATAGTTCACAGTATTCTGCATTACAATTCTTGACTCTTGTCCCACACTATTGGGCAACAAATTTTATTCAATAAAGTTTCAAGTTAAAACTTATATAGTAAGCCCCAAATTAAACACATTATAAGTGTAAGCTTATCTCAGAGGAGTCACTTTATAACTCTTCTTTGACAAGATGGGAGAATAAATTGTTATATAATTATAATAAAATAAAAATGACCCGACCCGGAGTTCGAACCTGATATAATAAAATGAAACCCTAAATCCCAAAGTAGGGGGCTCCTACTTCCGTTGTTCTCCAAAACAAGAGAACATCTTTTTTTTTTCTTATTTTGAGACCTCCATCTTTACTTCTATTAATTATTTATATCAACAAATATCATTGAATTTATTATTTTTTTGTATTTTTGAGGTAAAATAGCGCATATATATTATATTTATATATTATCTACATTGGGTTCGAAAGGTTCCCACCTAAAATAGGGTCTAGGGTTAGTAGAAAATCCCCCCATTACATAAACACACTTCCATGTTTTGAAGCAAATTCGAGGGTCAGAAGATGCCCCCATTACATTGGTTATTTGGGCAAAACAAGGAATGAATTTAGTTATGTTGTCTGCTTCCTTCCTATATAAGCCAATTTGATTATCAAATTGTGGTTTTAAATCGCTATTAATAATACTATAAAATATAAGTTCAAATGTAATAAAATATGTTTATCATTTTATTTAAACTTGTTTTTAATACTTATTCCAAAATTGTTTTTTTTTAAAGAATATTGATATAGTTTCATTATAGATTTTAATCATATATGTGTTATTTGACACAATATTTAGAATTATTCATAGTTCTTTCCTAACATATTAATAGGAGGATAATATACCTCAACACATCCGAACTCACGTCTTCTTACATAAGTAATAATACTCATGTCAATCGAATTAATACTTAATTACTAGCCAAAACTTAAAATTAATTCTTCTCTTTTATTTAAATTTTTAGTTTAATTATTGACATTATATTTATTTGTTTGCTCAAATTTGACTTACTTATGAAGTTAGTATGATTCCATGTAATTAAAAAACTTAAAATTTATTTTGATGATGATGTAGTCGATTTTCAGTAACCTCATATTTTTACTAGAGTACATCAACCACAAAAAAAAAATTATTTTTAATATATAATAATTTATTTAACGTTTGTTAAATTAATTAATGTAGACATATTCGTGAATTATTATGTGAATACCACAACAATAGATAATTCAATTTTTCAAAAAATTCAAAAAGAAAATCCAAAGAAAAATAAGTTCATAAAATTATTTAAAATTTTTGTAAAAAAAATTATAATTCTCTTAAAATATATATTAAATTTATTTAATCCACATGTTAGTCTCCATAGACAAAATTAATATTCTTTCATCTAATTAAGTTATTTGATTAAAAAAATACAAATTTAAATGTTAAAAAGAAGGTTAGATTATTACACCAATTTTGAATTAGCATTTGAAAATTTTAATTCAATCTTATACTCAAATACAAATAAATAAATTTGTTTCTATTACATAAATAAATATTATAAACTAAATACTATAACATGAAATAAAAAAATAAAAAATAAAAACTAAACGCATCTCACCGGAAATAACGTGAGAAAAAGAAAACCATTGTTAGAGTAGAGTAGTAGTAACGAATTGATGATTAGATTGAAAAGTAAAGTAGGAATAGAATAACATATTTAGAATCCATTGATTTATACACAAAGGTAGTAACTTGCTAACAAATCCAACTAAAATACACAATAATACTCCCCACCCTAAAAATTCATGATTTCATTCTGCCACTCCTTTCTTCCTTATCTCTTTCAGTATCCCGTCGGAAATTCGCAATCACCATACTCTGCAAAATTAAACCAAATATTTGCATTAAAATGGAATCCATAGGCCCAGCATTATTACCATTAATGTTTTTATTATTTCCCACTGCACTGCGGCCCCACACCACGTCAACTTTTGAAAGATTCCAATTTTACTTTCACCCCTAATCACGTGGATTTTTTTTTTCTTAACCTGGCGTGCAGTGTGGACCACCCACTGTGCACGTTAGTAACTCCCCACGTTACATCTCCCTAACGTGGACCTTGTTAAAAACAGTTTATATGCAGAAAATAATTTAATATGCGCCGAATTAAAGAGGGAGAGAAGGATAGAATACGCACTAGGTGGTTGGGTGACGACGTAGGCCGCCCCGCCAAAATAACACGTCCCCATGTGGCGTCCGTTCTTTTGATAATAACTGTTGAAAGCGAACGAAGCGTGGGCTTCCAGGGTGTTGGGATCGTAACACGTGGCACCTGGTTGGATCGGATGGCAATCTGCACCTCCTTCACCGCAGGCGAAATCTAGAGCTGCCTGCAGCTTCTCTTTTCCAGCTTCACCGTTCGCAACGCACCACGTGTTCCCCGTCGTACTCTTCGACACACCCCCTTTTCCTCTGTTGACGGGTTGATTCCCGGCCACCGGCGACCGCCTGTCATGGTAATTCTTCAACCCTTCTACAGTGAAAGGGATATCGTAAACTTTTTCCTCGGTCGGGTAAAAGAGGCCGTAATTTCGTTCGGATGTAGGCCCGACTTTGTTGTTTTCATTAAAAAGGGCAAACAGATAAACGGTGAGATCTGCTTTGGGTCTCAAAGGGGTCCCACCGCCGGTCAAGATCCGACGGACCAGATTCCCGTTATAAGCGGCGGCGTTTTCGACACTAGCACCGATCTCATTCTCATCCCCCTTGGAGGGCCAACCCGTTTCCGTCACAACCAATCGAATATCATCATATTTCAAAGCAGACATTGCCGCGAAAACGGCATCGATTTGAGCATCGAAAAGACTAAAATACCTCAACCCGTTACCCGCATCCACCACACCCGGGTTCTCCCTAAACAAAGCGTAGTCCAAGGAGATGACGTCCGTGTTTGACTCATAAGCAAAGAAAGGATAAGCATTGACCATAAGGAAAGACCCGGTTTGGCGGAGGAAATTCAACATGGGTTTAAAAACGGGTTCAATGAGTTCGGGTCGGAAAGATCCGGCAGAAGACGGGTAAGAGTTTTGGAGAGCGGAAAGGGCAATGGGGGAAGAGATTTTAATATCCGAGTGAAGGTTGGACTTAACCAAAGCTTGGTGGATATTCTTCATGGCGGGTACGAGGAACTTAGTCGTATTGTGGGGGTCCACGAAGACTTCGTTACCGACGGCAATGGCTTCTATTTCAGTGTGAGGGTAGTAAGCGGCGACGTTTCGCTGGACCCAAGAGTTAGCAAAGGAAGTGCTTTTAGCAGCGGCGAAGAGTTGCTCGTTTGGGAGGTCGACGGTGACCTTGATTCCGGATCCAGATAATGCATGGAGAACAGCCGGGTCAGTGTCGTAGACTTTGACACGGTTTAAACCATGGGATATAAGTAGTTCCACTACTTTGGTAGCTGAAGGAAGGTTGTTGGCGATTCTTCCGTAGTTTACTCCAATAGAACCACAGTCTGCAAAATGGGAAAAACAAATGCATCACCCAAGAGAAACAAAAAAACAACCATTTTAAAAAAAAAAAAAGACCAAAATGTTGGTTACCTGCAACAATGAAGAGAGCAGAAATGAGTAAAAGAGAGAAAGAAGCGAAAATGGGCACCATTGCTCTGCTCTATGAATTTTTTTTTTCCCACTGAGAAGCAGAGCAGAAATGAAGTGAAGAAGAGGAAGAGGAAGATGAAGAGGAAGAGGGAGTAGTGGGAGTTCAACGGTAGGGTTTTGAGGAGTGTATAAAAGAGAAAAAGAGTGGGGAAGATTAGGTGTGTAATGTGAGAGTGAATAGTGTGTTTGAGCAGATCGAGATGGTGGGGGTGGGACCTGGGTGTCAGAAGAAATTGACAATAACCAGAGAGAGAAAGAGAGAGATGCGGGGCGTCAGAGTTTACACGGACCACGATTCCCTCCACTTCGGTAATCTATATTAACTATTGGCTGCATCGAAAATCGTATGGTGTTTATACTACTATTTAAAATTTTTATGTTAATTTCTATACAACATTCTCGTTCTTAGAAAATTAGTGAGAGAACCTTAGTCAGAGCTTTGTAAGATGAAAAACATGGCTTGAATTGGGTAAACACAAGACTACTCCATCCCACGTGGCCCTACTTTCTCTTCCCAGTACGTTTTGCCCTCAGCTGTACAATTCCTATGCTACTCACCTTCATCACCCGCAATGTGTCACCCGTTGTACATTTCATCCACGTTTACCCTTTCATTTGATTTACTAATCTTCATGGTTTTAAAAATCAAATTCCTCATATTATTATTATTTATTCCACCATCGGTTCAATTTTAATTAAATAATTTATTTTAATAATTGATTCAATCAATTTTTTATCTTAATTCAATTAAAATTAAAATTTTACTCAAAAATTAGTTCAACTCATCCCGTTCCTAAATTTATGGATTCGACTAACTAATTGAATTTGATTCCGATAAGTAACAACTATGATAATTGTAGAATTTTTAAATTTAATAAATGAGATTAAATTCTGTTTTGATTTATTTTTTAAAATATAAATTAAAGATAAGTGATAATTTTTTATCTTATATGTGAAATTAAAGATAGTTATCTACGTATATAAAAAAATATTTATCCTCTATTTTCTATTTTATATAAAAAAATAAGTGATAATGTTTTAAAAATATAAATTACAGATAAGTGGTAAATTAAAGTGTATCGAATACTTATTTTCCATTCATACAAAATTATTTTAAATTTATATGATATTAATATTTTTTACCTAATATCATAATTTAAAGATTAAAATATGTTATAAGTCTATATATTCTTTTAAAATTCAAAATTCAACCTCTATATTTTTATTTCTAAAAATTTAATTTATTTAATTTTTAAATTTTAAAATTCAAGTCCGACAGTTAATCATATAAGAATTATTATAAAATGCAAATTTAAATTTTATTGCACACTTTATTTATTCATTTTAATCTTTTAAATATAATTAAAAAACACAAGGTAATTTTTTTTTACCAGTAATAAATGTAACGAATATTAGACAGTTTTAAAAGTAATTTTATTCCATAAAAAATATTAAAAAAGAAAATAACAATCTAAAAAAGTAATGATATGGCAGGTGGTATGGTGAGATTAGGTGAATGAGGTGAGTTGGACTTTAATATTAAATACTCCATTTTTTAACGTTGGGTCTGCTTAACTGGAATGCCATACATACTAACCTAATCATTCTGTTTTCTCTGTTTTGTAGTGAAACCGCATCTAAATTTGTGAAATTACAAACAAAATGAAAATTTACTTCTAACAAAACTCAATCTCCCATATAATACTACTATAGATTTAATTTTTTGTGTTATAAATTACATAAAATATAAAAATAACGTGTTATAAAATATTACCAATTTAAAAATAGGTTGGACTGGACTCCTTAAATATTTAAGCCCGAGCTGGGACCATATTTTAAATGAGTCTAATTTTTTTGTCTAAATCTATTTTTTAAACTTAATATATTTACTTAAACTCTTTTAAATTTCAAACTGACCTTTTTAAATTTGAGTAAGTAATCAGATCCATAAATAAATCTAGTGAAAATCTCCACTAAAATAAAGAATGGACGCTATACTAGTAATTGAAATATATGCAAGGATAACTAATTATTTAAGCTCCAAATTTTAATTAGATTTTTTTAAAAAAAATCAATTAAGTTGTTAAATAATATTGTAAATGATGAGGATCTATGGAAGATAAAGAATGTAAATGTATACAGTAAATAATGAAAGTGAGATTTTAACTTATAAGTAATATATAATGTGAATATGTGGTGTTTACGAAAATATAATAATATGCAAATTGATTAATTTGTAATATAAATTTGCAAATAATTAAATATAAAATTTATTTTTTACTTCGTAAAATTTTAAAATTTTGTATTATAATAAATTGAATTCAATAATCTTTTGCACCATCCTTTTCAGAAGTTAGACCATCAAGATTATGTACTTTATGCTTATGAGAGCCAAAATAAGAAGATGGGCATGTGTGCATGAGGCTTGAGCCCAAAAGCTTAGTTCAGTTCAAACGAAACGATTCTCTCCCCTTCAGTGTGATACTAGGTTAAAATCGATTTTGCTTTTCACATTTCTCATTTATTTTATTTGTATTGTTTTAGTTAAACAAGGTTACTTAATTTCCTAACTAAATCATATTTTCTTAACGTTAACTGACAATATCAAATATTTTCCCAACCGTTATGTTTTCCTATTTTCAGCATGCATGGTACCTATAAATACCATCAATTTATTCTTTACCTTCTCTTTAAAACATTCTTTGGTTTCTTAAAAGTTTTATTCTACGATTTTAGTCGAGTATTTAATTGGCTTATTCTTCCTTATTTCTTGTTTTCCTACCGGTTAACAGAAGTACTTATTGAATCTTGGGGGATATGCTAACTCAGGTAGCAATGCTAACTTATTTACCTTTGGATTTCTAACAATCTTTTGGATAGATGGATCACAACGTTGCTATAGTTATTCCTACCTCAGTAGACATTTCTGCCAGCTTCCTCACTAATCACCCTTCGACCAATGTCGTACATATTCCCCCACTTCGATAATGCCTGTTGTATCGTATGTTAAATCATTCTCTAATTCTCTAAGATCGAATTTTTTTTACAAGAATAATTTCAAGAACTGGTAGGAACGTATATTTTCTGTCCTTGACATGCATGGAGTGACTTTTGCTCTAATCGAGAAACCTCGTTTAACACCTCAAATAAGCAGGTTGAATTGTGGGTATTTGACAACAAGGTATGTAGACACAATAATTTCTAAGCTTTCAAATGAACTTTTTTATGTTTACTGTTCGTACGAGGGAGTGAAAGAGATTTGGAGTACACAGCCGATGATGGTGGCAAATAGAAGTATTTTATAGTTAAATACTACCGATGGGGTATTTCTAATAACAAAGACATCAAAATGCAAATGAATGAGTACCGCAAACTTTTAGAGGATTTGAAAACTGAGAAAATCATTTTGTTGGAAGAGTTTATGGCCAATTTGCTAATCAAAACCTTTCTCTAGCAAACTTAATCACACATATATGATGTCCACTAAACTAACTAATAAATCAACTAAGGCAACTGCACCTATCAATTAATAGTTTAGTTATGGTGAGCACAAATATCGTTCCTTCGAGGACTACAATTACTAGTAATTATCTTCTTCCTATTATTTAACCTAATAATTCAAAAGATGGATTAAAACTAAAATTAACTGATGAATGCACCTAATAGCAAAACACAAAAATAATCAAATACTTGAACTATGGAAATTTAATCCTCCTAATCTTAAATACTTGAAAGTGTAAGGGTGTCTTGCTCAAGTCATGTTGCCTGAGCCTAAGAAAAGGAAACTAGGTTCTAAAAATTCTGATCGCATGTTCATTGGTTATGTTGAATATAGTGCTACATACAAATTTTTAATTGTAAAAGTGATGTGCTTGAGCATAATACTATTCTTGAAACAAAAAATGCTTAAGTTCTTTGAGCATATTTTTCCATTAAAGATTGATTACTATTCTCATGCACCTATCTTACAAAACAACTTTAGATATGAGGATTTAAGAAGGTCCAAAAGACCTAGGATTGAAAAATCTTTTGGAAATGATTTTTACACATGTTTGATAGAAAATGATCCATTAACTTTTTTTGAAGTAATATATTTTTTCTATGCTCCTTTTTAGAAAGAGGCAATTAAATCGAGCTTGATTCAATCTTTCAAAATAAAACTTGAAAATTGGTTTATTTACCACCTAGAGCACAACCTATTGATTGTAAGTGAATTTAAAAAAAAAATACAAACTCGATGGTTCTATTGAAAAATATAAAGCTAGACTAGTAGCACAAGTTTTTTTCATAAAAACAAAACATTAGCTATTTTGATACTTATGCTTTAGTAACAAGGATTTCTTCAATACGTATTTTGATTACCTTAGCTTCTATTCATAAACTTTTTGAACACCAAATGGATGTCAAAATAGCCTTTTAAATAGAAAATTAGAAGAAGAAATTTACATGAAACAACTTGAAGGATGTGTTGTCTTAGGTCAAGAATTTAAGGTTTGTAAACATTTTATATTCTTGTATGGTTTGAAATAAGCTCCTAAACATCGGCATGAGAAATTCGATCAAACTCTAATAAATGATGGTTTTTCTCAGTAGAAGTAGATAAATGTGTATATACAAAGCCTGTTGATAATGATAGTGATTATATGTTTATATGTTGATGATATGTTAATTTTTAGTACTAAATATGAGTTACTACTCAAGACAAAGAGATCTTACTTCTAAATTTGACATGAAAGATATAAGGGAAGCAAATGTTATATTGGGTGTTAAGATCATAAGTAAATGTGATAGCTTGATGCTATCACTAAAACATTATATTGAGAAACTTCTAAAAAAATTTGAACATTTTGATGTTAAACCAGTAAGTACTCCTTATGATGCTAACACTCAATTAAAGAAAAATAGGCGTAAGCCTATTACTCAGTTAAAGAAATGCGAGCAAGGGAAACCAAACTCAATCTCAAGTAACTAAACTACTTAACCACTAGGTCAAATCTCATTCTTGTTTAAACTCTTACCACATTTATTTTTAAAATAAGGCGTTACATCTACTAGGATTTGGAGCAAAATTGCACAAAATAAAAATTATACGAAGGAAAAGATTTAAACTTGGGTTTCAAGGCTGAATTCACTAACTCTTAACCGCCAAGCTAGTAACTCTTTTTTTTCCACAATCGCTCAAACATAACTTTAAAAGTAAGAACTAGAAAACTTTTAGTTCACTAACCCAATTTCTTCTAACCTGATTTTTGGGATGTGACACTCCTTGCTTGCAAATTGTTGGCTTACGAACAACTCTTCCAATTCAGAATCTACCACCAACCAGTGAGAATGTATTATATTTTGGTATTCAAGGAACTCGGATGCATACGCCACATCAGGACCTACGCTCAACATGTGGATCTCAGGGTCATTGTGTATGACAATGCCATAAGTAGGAACCGAAGTGGCATATAAATCATTGTCCGCACATTTGTTGTCGATATCATCTAAGACTTCAACTAGACTGGGTCACTAAAATCTTCACCCTCATGATCAGAACGACTATCATTACCGCATCTTTCTTCACCATCTACATGAGTACCAACCACCAACTGATGTATCTGTAAACGAGGACTTGTATTATGGTTGTTATACACAGTCGCAGCATTGTGTGGATTCTTGGCCCATACCGATGTCGATCCATAACCGCACGGTTCTGCTCATCCAACATTCAGATCAAAGTCAAAACTGTGTACAAACGATCGCCTATTGACAGACAGGGGCAAAGCCAGAAAATTTTTTTAGGGGGGCCGGATAAAATTTTAATTTTTTATAGTTTATATTTTTATAATTTGTAAAGGATTAAATTGAATTTTTATAATTTTAGGGGGGCAAAGTGCAATTTTACCTTTACTAATTTAAAATTTTTAAAAAATTTCAAGAGCCTAAAATGAAATTTTCCATTTTAGAGGGGGCCGGGGCCCATGCCAGTCCCCCTGGCTACGCCCCTGTCGACAGACGCCCTCAGAACCTCCGTACACAAGTCTTGAACTCCATATTGTTGGTTTAATAGAGTGACATTGTAATGACCCAAATTTTACGGTTATCGGGAAAGTGAATTTTCGGGTCTCCATTTCTAAAAAAATGGATTCGTAAATATTTATTAAAAATATTTACGAAGTCAATTGAGTGGTTAATTAGACTTTAATTAAGTAAATTTAGCTTAATTAAGAGTAATTAATGGAAAAGATTAAATTGAATTAAGTGTGAAAGTTTAATTATAGAATAAAGAAAAGTGAAGGGACTAAATAGGCAAATAAGTCAAAAAGGGGTGACAAATGTATGGTTAAAATAAGTTAAATGTGTACAAATATAAATGGTACACATGTATTATACATGTGTATTTACTTATTATATAAGTAAAATAATAATAATTAAAGTATATTATATTAATATTATTTTAAATTAATTAATTAAATAAATAAAAGTTATGACAAGTGTAAGGTGATAAATGAATACATGTGTATTAATAAATATACACATGTATAAATAATAAATATTTTAATATTTTAATAATAAAAATAAAGAAATGAAATAAAAAATAAATGAAATAAAAGAAATGAAAAAGAAAAACAAAGCAAACGAAACAGAGAAGAACAGGGAAGAAAGAAAGCAAAGAAAGAAAGAAAGGGAAAAAAGGGAAAATCGAGGTTTTGAAGCTTTAAACTTTAATAGGTATGTCAATTTAGCCATTTTTACTTAATTTTGATGTTTTAAAAGCTTTAGAACAAAGTTTTGATGAAATTAAGTTGATATTTTGAAAGTTATTAGATTTCTAAATATTGTTCATGTTGAGTAAAATGATGAATTAAGGGCTAAATTGATAGAAATTTAAGTTAGAAATGAAATAAGGATTGAATTGTAAAGTGATTCATAAGTTTTATGCTTTAAGGACTAAATTGAAAGAATTTTGAAATTATGGTTTTATGATGAAAATTAGATAATTATGTCTAAGTTTGGTTAAAAATTGAGTAGAAATAAAGTATGAATTAAGATAGAAAAGTAAGTGAATTTAGTTAGGATTAAATTGAAATTAAAAGTAGAAAATCAACATTTTGCACTAAGACTATTTTGGACAGCAGCAGTAGTCTAAGTTTGAAAAATCACCAAAAATTGTAGAAATTGAATTAAAGTATAAATAAAATATTGAATTAAATATTATTGAGTCTAGTTTTTTATAAAAGAAACGGTATAAGCAATTGAATTGTAAATTATGAGATATAATGAATTTTGTGAGACAAGGTCAGAATGAATTCGAGTTCCCCTGTTCTGAATTTGGAAAATCACTAAAAATTGGAGAAAAATAATTTGAGGGTTAAATTTATATGTTTAGAATCCCTAATGAGTCTATTTTTAGGAGAAATAAACGGGAATATTATCCGAGTTCTGTACTGTGAGATAATTAATTTTTAGTGAAGAATGGTCGAAACTGTCAAACAGCAAAATAGGGGTGAATTTAAAGAATAAACTGTACTTAATGGCTAAACCAAAAATTCTGAAAAATTTTATGGTAATAAGATTTGTGAGTCTAGTTTCAGGAAAAATTAACGGATCTTAATTTAGAATTCTGTAACTCAAGATATAAATTAGTAATGTATTAATGATTATGAATTGTATTAATTTCGTAGTCAATGTGGTGCCGAAAATCTCGGCTAAGAAAAGACAAGACAAAGTCAACGGGAGTTAGCTCGAAAATTACGGTTTGTATTTCTATAACCCGAACTTAATATTTAATTATTGAATTTATTATTTATTATGTATGGTAGGTGCATTGATTAAATTATTTGAAATAAAATGAATATTGATTGAAATTGAAGGGTGAATTTAATTAATAATTGTTGTATTTTAATTGAATGTTATGGTAAATAATTAAAGTATGAATTATTGGTATTGTGTTTTTATTGAAATAATTTGATTTGAAAATGTTGTGAAATAATTATGAACATGTGTTTATTGTGGAATTTAATTATATGAAAATGAAAAGTGAATTGAATTGTATTAAATTATGAATTAATGTGCATAACTGAGATATGTATATATTGAATTGAATGAAAATGTATGAGATTGTGAAAATGTGTGAATATATATAATTATTGGAATGGTATATTAAGGAAAGAATTATTGAATTGAGAAAGTGAATTATAATTGATACTGAAATGAGATAGAAATTATACTGAAAAGTGAGTTAAATACCCTATTAACTAGTCGGGCTAGTCGGATATAGTTGGCATGCCATAGGATATGGAAGAGTACGGGTTTTGCCGGCTTACTGATCAGGCACTTATGTGCCGACTACTGTTACTGTTACCGTTACTGTTACCGATTCGGCACTTTGTGTGTCGAATACTGTTACTGTTATCGTTATTGATTCAGCACTTTGTGTGTTGAATACTGTTACTGTTACTGTTCCGGATTTGTTCCGATGAGGTACTCTGTGTACCGTATTTCTACTGTTACTGTTACTGTTTTGGCTTCGGCCGATGAGGCACTATGTGCCATACTAGTGTGTTGGTTGGATCCGTGTATCCGTCTGAGTCCGAGTCATGTTAATAGGGGTAAATAAAGGTATAAAATAACTGATTATTTTTGAATAATTGACTGTTACCGAATAATTGACTGTTACTGGATAACTAATCAATTGATCAATACTGAATAATTGGTTATTATTGAATGATTGATTGTTACCGAATAACTGACTGTTACTGAATAAATAATTGTTCTGATTATTAATGAACATTACTGATTGATTAATTGCTATTGAAATTAATAAATGATTTGAAATTTAAAGTAGACCAAAACATTGGTTGGAAAGTAAATGTTTGAATGCTCATTGAGTTTGAATAGTTCGATATATATAAATTAATAAGTTTTATAATTGCTTAAGTGTTTAGATTATAGAAATACCACTGTGTGTATACTCAGCGTACGGTTTGTTTCCGTGCGCAGGTTGAGTTAAGGCTAGACTGTTGAATCAGCATCCCAGGCCGATCCTGAATTCAATGAGGTAAAGTATGTTGAGTATTGATAATGGCATGTACCTAGGATGTTTAATGAGAGTCATTTAGGTTGTAAAAGTATTGATGAAATAAGTAAATTATGGTTGGCAACGGTATATAGTATGAATTTTGAAATTTATAAAAAAATTCATATTGATTCTAAATTAGTTCCAAATTGAATTTACTGTTCATATTGGACCGCGAGGGCCCATTAAAGGGACGACATCTTAAAACTAGGATGAGTGTGAATATTTATTTTAATTAATGACCAGAATTGGACTGCACTGACTGGTAATATCTCGTAACCCTGTTCCGGCGACGGTATAGGGTTAAAGGACGTTACAGACATTTTGAACGGGCTCCACATGCGCTAACTCAACGAACAACTCAACTTTTTAGCATTCAAATTTTCCAATCGAGCAATAAGTATGATCATAGTCTCCACAACTTCATCATCTATAGATTCCATCTCCGTATATTTGCAGGGATTTGACAAAATTGGAAATTTGTAGAATAGTCTGGACATCATCCTCCTACAACATCGAGCAATTTTTGCACTAATCTTTTGTTTCATATCATCAACTTTTACATGTTTATTAAACTTCATTCCTATTTGTTGGCGAGATTCAAATATATAACCAACTATCATTTGTAAAATTACCCCCTCAAAATGAACGTATACGAAGAATTGGTTATTTATCTTCGATACTAAATCTGTAAGATAAATTAAAAAACAAAAAAATATTAGCTCTTATTAAAAAATATATATAGCAACAAAAATATTTTTTATCAAAAAAATATACCTTGCATCTCATATTACTAATTATCACTATAAAATAAAATAAAATTTACAAATAATTACAAACTAACATTATAAACTCGAACTTAATTTTTAAAGTCTAAAACGAAAGGCAAATGTTAATCTTAAAATATTGATTTTTAACATCTCATTTTTTTCTCCCGATTTCTTAAACCAATTATTTTCTCTCGTATTGCTAAACAAATTATTTTTAGTTATTTTTTTTCTGTTTTCTCCCATTCTACTAAACATTAATCTTTCTTCTTTTTTCTCTTCAATAGAAACAATTTTTTTTGACAGGGGAAAGGGGTATATATACTAGGTTGTGTACCTAACAGTGTTGCGGGACCACTAGTTCCACCTAACACGTCGGCAGCACCACTAAAAAATTAATTTTGGGGGGTTTCTCTTGTTTTCCCCTCTAATATCCAAATTTTTTTTTAAAAATATAGTGGTGTTGTTTGACACACCGGTGACATCAATTAATTTTTTTTATCTTAGGATTTTTTTTTCCTAACAACAGTTTTTTTAAATATCACCAGTGTCGCCTAACAGACCAATGACACTATTATTTTTTTTAACACTTTGGATACCTGTATTTCAATGGGTATTTTGATAAATAAATGCAGGTGTTGTCTGACATAGTGGCGACACTAATAAAAAATTCTTTTTTTTAAATAATGATTTTGTCATGATTGGCTGAAATGGGAGTGATGTCGTAGGTGTGTCACCAGCGGCACTGACGAGTACTATTGCAAACAACCCATTCCCGTAAATAATTTCTCCCCAACCCATTTTCATAATTAATTAATTTTTTGTGTTATTTTTATAAAAAAAAGCCTATAAACAATGGCGAATCTATAAGGGTGCTGGCATGGGCCCCGACCCCCTTTAAAATGTAAAATTGTTATTTAAGCCCTTAATTTAAAAAAAATTAAATTAATAAAGGTAAAATTGTATTTTGCCCCATCTAAAATTATAAAAATTCGATTTAATCCTTTAAAATTATAAAGATATAGACTATAAAAAATTAAAATTTCATTCGCCCCTAAAAGATTGTTCTGACTTCTCCCTTGCCTATAAATAGCATTGGAGAGACTAATTGGGCAAACTTGACTTACCTTCTTTGAGTTTATCTATTTAAGGATTATTAAGGGTTTTGGTATCGTTCATAGTGAGAGGATTTTAGTATCACACTATTGTTAACGTTTTTCCATACCAACATCCTTCAAAATTCCATTTCCTAGCTAAACTATGTATAAACTTTACATGTTTTTTAGTTTCCTAAGAGGTGGCTTGAGCTTTTGGATCTATTTTTTATTAGTAATGAACGGCTAGAGGCTAACCAATGATAGTCTTCTAAAACCTAGTGTAGGTATTACTATTGAGCTTCTTGATCTTGCAAGTAAATGAATACTTGAGACTAACCAATGATAGTCTTCCAAAACCTAGTGGAAGTATTACTATTTATTACTTCCAAGTTCTTTGAATCTTCAATTGTTTCTCCCCAAATCCTTCATGTTAGTGTTGAGTTGTTATTCAATTGTATTTTGAGTTGCAATTAACGACAAAGATGAAATTAGAAAAAGTAAAAAAAACAAACAAACACACAAATTAGTTACAACATATTTTGGAATCCTTTCTTATATTTGCACAACTTTGCTCGAAGAGTTATCCATTATAATTTCAATAGTACAAGATGTGGTTTATGCTTGATTCGCTCATTGTGTTGCAACTCACTCCTATATAATTATCCATATTCACTCTTTTACTAAATCTTTCATCCTAAAAGTTTCGGCATAGGCTAATCAAAATGGTTTGTTTACAACATAAAATGCGCTCACAACAAATTCGTCTATTGAATAAATTAGTTCTCTCTCGAATTCATCCACAAATTAGGGAACAAGTCTTCAATATATAGACGTTTGTAAAACTGTAAATCCAAGCTAGTATGATCAAAATAAACATTCCAATTAAGCACACTTGATATGACATAAAATAAAATAGATCTTCAACAATCAAATTTCTACCAATGACAAATCACTTTAAACAATGTAAGTGAAATATACTAAAACTTTTTAAAAGATTTTTTCTTGTCCGAATATTTTCACCAATTATAATTACGAAAATTATTGCTCAATATCCTTTAAAATATGCATAAAAATAGGTAAAAATATACCTAAAAAACAAAATAAATAAATTGGAATTTGCACAATTGTAAAATGAGTTGTTGACAATTGTAAGTAAAATGTCTTTATTTTAGATAATTATGATTTTCCTTTTCTTAATATTTTATTAAACAATGAAAATGTTTTGAAAAAACAATTACAAGCTGATTGAATTTTAATTCGTTTGACATAAATATTATTATCAATATAAGAAGATATAAGTTTGAATGTGCCGAAACATATATTATTGAAAAAGTTAACTTATATTTATTTATTTAATTTGATAATAAATAAAAATCGAATTAAGTTTACACGTCATTAAATTTGATTTAAAAAAAATATATAAGCTGATGCTTTAATAAAATAATAAAATAATTTGAAATCAAAAGAAAAAGAAAACCCTAATTCTATAAAAGATCGATTTAGTGAAGAATCGGAATCAGAAATCACTGAGAGGACAAAACCCAGAAAAAGAATAATATGTCGGGGCCGCAAGAGGAAGATAAGAAGCCTGGCGATCAATCCGCTGCCCATATCAACCTCAAAGTCAAAGGCCAGGTCTTTCTCCACTTGAATCCCTCCATTCTATTTTTTTTTAGTTAATACTGGGAGAAAATTTTCTCTTTTTTTCCCTTTTCACTTGTTTGCTCAGTTATTTTAATTCCTATTCTTTTTCATTGCACATAGAAAATTATGCTAATGTGGACTAGGATTGATTTCATAATTCCCCTTGTCTTTCCTTGTAATTTCTGTGTTTGATATTTGAACTTTGGGATTAAATAAGATGCTGGTATGATTGCGATTGGGTTGTTGCAGAGATTGTTCTTTTTATATTCCTGTTTTTGTTGTTATGGAGCTTAATACTTGAAATTAAAGTTAATTCTGTAATTTTCGTCTTATAATATTATTTTCATTATTTTCTTCTTCTTTTTTCTTTGTTACGATTTATGCATGCTTTAGAGTTAGACTAGACTGTCTTCGGTAACTTGAGTATTTTTTTTTTCACAAAAGAATGGATTTTTCTATTAGTATAAAATGTAGATAAACGACATGTAATTATGAGTTTTATGATTATTTTCAAATTTATCTGATTTGTTGAATACTATGTAATGGTAAATTATTTTCAAGTTCATTTTGTTATATGTTTCAAATATATAAATAGTATATATTGAATGTTAACTAGTTTTTACACGGTGCATATGTCATTCTTTCAATTTGTATAACAAACCAAATCCAGTTTCTGTCTCTCAAGTTCACTTTGTTTTTATTTATTTATGTTTGATTTTGTCTTTTAATTGATTCTTTGCTTACATAATAATGGCACCCTTTCCTTGGCCAAAAGAAACACCACACTTCCAGTTTGATTTTTCCGGTATCTGATAGTTTTCTTTTTGAAAGTTGGCTGACAAATTTACAACCATCCCTTCCATTTGTAGGCATACATTAGAATGGTTAGTGTCGGACTTACTTCGGATCTTCTTGTGCTTCTTGTATTTCTTGCAATCCAGTTTGGAAAACACATATAAGCAAGAGATAATTCGGGCTGTGGGTCGTAGAAAATTTGAAGGTTGAAGTAGTTTTAGTACTTTTGGGATGATAGAGAACTGCAAGTCTGGTATAAATTCTTGTAGTGACCGTGACACACCTTTGTTTTGACTTATCTATTCATGGAAACTGTTAATTTTTTTGTTGGTAAGCGGTTCTGGTTCAACACTTTGTTAGTTTACCGTTAAATGATATATATATTTGGAGAGGTGTTCATATTGTCGTAGTGGAATTGAGATTTATAATTGGCCTTTTGGAGTAAGGCTTCCTCTTTTATTTTGGACTAAATTTGTAATTTTGTATGATGTGCCTAGGATGGAAATGAAGTTTTCTTTAGGATCAAAAGAAGCACTCAACTGAAGAAGCTCATAAATGCATATTGTGATCGACAATCTGTGGATTTCAACTCAATTGCCTTCTTGTTCGATGGCCGCCGCCTGCGAGGCGAGCAAACTCCTGATGAGGTATCATTCCATTTTCTCTCTGTTAGATGAGTGACCACTCGTGCTAATGTGCACATTGCGGATGGGGAATGTGTTCTAATGCATATTTTCTCTTTTCCTTCAGCTGGAAATGGAGGATGGTGATGAGATTGATGCTATGCTTCACCAAACTGGTGGCAGAAGCGCTTGATGTTGTCATTTGTGTGAAGGCAAGTTTTAGCTTACTGTTTTTAGCAGTTGAAAGTAGACTTATTGTCTGATTGTGTAGATGTTATTATATACAGACTTATTGCTATGGAATCTTTATTTACCTATTTGGTTCTGAAATATCTAGCTTTCCTTTATGAGTTCTACTGGCTTCGGTTTAAAATGAGATGAGATTTGAAGCTTGTTTTTTCATTATGCCTTTGGTTTGATGGCTGTGGCAATTGCTAGCTATTTGTAAGTTAGTGATTTCTTGGTTCTCAAATATTTATACTGCATGCATAGTGTATTCACTATATTATGATCCAAATTTGGACGAGGTTTTAATATTATAGATTGGATTTTATTCGTTGAAAGAAAGAAAAATATGTAGAAAGGTTAAATTCTGCTATTGGTCCTTATATGTAAAAAGATTGTATCACCTCCGGATGTGTTGAACATGAATATAGAACATGAGTACTTCAACTGAACCTAAAAGTAAGTAAAAAGGGATTGTATCTTACTATATGGCACATTTATTTATGTTGGGGTAAAACTATTATATAATAAGTATATTTATTAAAAATTTATATAAAATTTAAATGAAATTTTGGTTGAAATAGTAAAATTTTAAGTTTTTAACTTATTTTGTATATAAAATGTATTTTGGTATTTTTCCAATTGAGTTGATGTTTTGTTAATTTGTGATATTAATTCAACCAAAAGCTTAATATCTAATATAACATTCTCCCAATAATATAACTTACTTTCTATATATATATAGAAATGAGTTGGAGTTCGATTGATTTATGAAATCAACTAATATCTAATGTAGATATTATTCCAATTTTTGAGTGGATATCAAAAGCGGATATATATTCAACGTAAATATATTTAATTTTTAAAAATCTTTTATCTAGTTTAAATTTTGTTTTATACTTTCTACATTTGAATCTTTCATATGCACCAAAACAAATATTAAATAATTTTAAAATAATAATATTTACCTTTTTTTTCCATGTACGTATTTTTTTCAAACTACTATATAAATTTCTTTGTTATGGGGATTGGAAAAAATTAATCTCTATATCATTAAATGAATCAAAATAAAGTTAAACTGCAGTAGAGTTCAGCACTATAGAGAATTTTTTTGGTAAAGTGAGGAGACGTTACAATGTAACAAAACGAGATATTGAGAAGAGATGGTAGAGAGAAAATTTGGAGCAGACTCTAGAAAACAAGTATAATGGTAGGTGGTGGTAATGGATGCAATACAGGGTTAGGAAAGATGAGAGCTACAATGGTTGACAAGGGACTGAGAAAGATGAAAGCTATGGCGGTTATTATGATGGTAGAAAGAAAGTTGTAGAGAGAATTTTAGGGTGTTAAGTTTATTAGAAGATCAAAAAATCCCCCGAATAATATGCTCAAATTTCTATTTATAAACTTAGGAAAGGAAGTTATCTATTATGAAACAAGTGACATATTTTATGGAATGTGGGAGAGATGTGGGTTATTTTTCAAGTATGTATTGTGAGTTATTGGGTAATGAATTAAAATAAAATCACGTTCATGTCACTTGTAGTGAATAATGAAAGAGAAGTTATAAAAATAGTGGATATAATGTTAGTTTAATGAAAGTTACTTTCGTATAACTCATTTTAGCAAAGAGAATGCTACTTGCAAACTTAAGTGCAAGTCCACATCTTGATAAACAAAGACAGGGAGAGGTAAAAACACTTAATACTCCAAAGAAAGGTTAAAAAATAGAATTCTTAATCATATATGTATCTAAGCCTTCAAGCAATGCTTTTCAAGACATCCCAACAGTGGAGTAAACTTATGAATATTGTCAACTTTCTTAAGCTTAGTTACACAACTTTCTCAACATAGAATCGTTATGCAAAAAATAATATTACCTAACACTACTATTGATAAAAGCGTTAATAAAAAAAAATACCTATATTTTGCCTCTGCTGCCTCTGCATGAGGAACTTCTTTTTAACAAAAGAAATTCTCGTGCATATGCATAGATGAATGATACAGCAACAGTGATATATTACAAGTTACATTCAAATTCCAATAAATAAATAGTCTACTGGTCCCCTTGCAAGGCATTTATTGATAATTGCTTATTAAGTTATATAAGTAGTAATATTTGCAAGCGAGCTTCTTTCACAACAATAATAAAAATAAGTAAATAACAAAAAGATTTTTTTAATAATAAATAATAGGATAAATAAATAACCACACTAATTTGCACGCAAAGGAGCGTGAGTTCACTATCAATGATTTTTTTATTAATAAATATAAAGGTATAAAATTAATCTAACTTTATAATTTAGAAAAAAAAACATTTTAGCCTACAATTTAAATTTTTTATCCCTTGAATTTATGCTTTTTGTTAAACCACCCAAAATGGATGGAAATTTTTTTTTAATTTTAGTAATGTAGCATACACGTGGATTACCACATGAATAATATGTCAACATTTAATTAATTTTTTAAATTTTAAAAAATTCAAAAAATTACTTTTAAAATTTTAAAATCATTAAAATTATTTTAAAAATATAAAAAATATTTTTACGATATTTTTAAAAATTAAAAATTAATTAAATGCCGACATGTCATTCATGTAATAATTTACGTGTATACTACGCCAACAAAATTCAAAAACTAAAAGAGACAAAAATAAATAAAGGTTAAAATAAACTTTTTTTATAAAATTAAAATACCAAATAAATCATAATGTATAAATAGAAATCATAAATAGAGATGGATGAAAGCAAGCGAGAGGCGAAGCTAACAAGAAATGTAAGCTGGTAAATTGCGACGTTAGCAAGATCAAAACTAGTAGGTCGCGAAATAGGAGGAAGTGAAGCTAACAGGAATAAAAATCTAATTGAAATTATAACTCTTATTATTAATCAAGTTATAAGACGATAAGTCTCAACATGAACTAAGTTGCTAATATGTTATATCATATATATATTATAAGGTACAAAAATACTATATTGTGCCACTTGTCATATCTCTATTTTTTATTTTTTAGTAATAAAATCAGATTATATATATCACCAATTTTTTAAATACAATTAATTCAAAATAATTATTCAAAGATTGATGATAATTTTTGCTTTAATTATCAATGGATCCTCTTAAATCAATACTTTCTTCTTTACTTTATCTGGTCTTTTGCTTGGAGAAAGGTAAACGAATATCTCTACTCTTCTTTATAAAAATTTCAACCAATTTCACTATGATTGTATTAAGATATTTTTCTAAGAAATAAGAGTTTTGAGTTTTTATTTTGTTAGTTCCTACTATTTTGTAAATTGTTTCTCAATTTTTACTTATCCAGTTGCCTACCTATTAGTAGAAGTTTGTTTTTTAACGTTATTGAAATTGTCTATATTAAGGCTACTACTTCATAAATAAAACATATAGTTCAGTTTTCTCCCCTTTGAGTCTATTTTCTTACTTAGTCTTTTATTTAGTTTTAGCAAAAACTTTCAGTTAACAGTGATATCAAATTTATGTTATCAAAAACACACACACAAAAAAAAGGCACCAGCTTTTCGTATTCCATGGCATCTAAAAATTTCGTGCAACCTGCAATACCTTGCTTCGATGGTCATGGTCACTGGAGCATGCTAATGAATAATTTTCTGAGATTAAATGAGCATTGGTAAGTTGCCTCGAATGGAATGTCAGCACCACCAACAACAGTGTCTCGAATGAAGTTAAAGGATCTTAAGCTTAAAAACTACTTGTTTCAGGCCATTGAACATTCAATCTTGGAGACAATTCTTTGCAAAGATACCTCCAAGCACATTTGGGACTCCATGAAAAACAAATATCAAGGATCAAATAAGATTAAGAGGCAACAGTTACAATCTCTACGATATGAATTCGAAACATTATGGATGAAGACTGGAGAATCAGTTTCTGATTTTTTTCTCAAGAACAATGGCAATAATAAACAAAATGTGAATCCATGGTGAAAAGATTGAAGATGTGATTGTGATTGAGAAAATTCTGCTATCAATGACACTACAATTTAATAATGTGGTATGTTTTATTAAAAAATCAAAGGATCTTGATACTCTTTCTCGTGATGCGTTGCAGGGCTCTCTATTAGTTCATGAGAAGAAAATAGTTCAGTAGGACGAGGAGGAGTAAGCACTAAAAGCTTCTACAGATCATGTATCTTCGCCTAGTCGAGGAAGAGGTCGAGGCAATAGAGATGGTGGCAGACATCACCAACACAATATGAATAATCAAGATTTATCTCAAGGCAGAGGCAAAAGATATCATCAACTATTCAAATAAAAAATTGAGTGCTATAGATGTCACAAGCTTGGGCATTATCAAAACGAATGTCAAACCAAGTTGTCTCAAGACAAAGAGAAGACCTTGAAATCAAGTTTTGCTACACACACACACACACAAAAAAAAAACATTGTTGATGGCAGTTCATGAAAATATGGACAAGACTAAAACAGAAATTTGGTATGTAGACACAGGCTGCAGCAATCATATGAGTGTAGTAGTAAATCCATATTTTCTCATTCAAATGGAAATTTTTATACTACTAATCAGTTTTGAGGATAAATTTACTGTAAATGTAACACCTCCTAACCCAATTCCGTTGCCGGAAGGTTATGATGTATTACCTAACGATCACAACAACATTTGAACACTCATATAGCAAAATTAGACTGTACAATATTATGCTACCAAACCGAATTTATAAATAAATATATTTCTAATCAAAATTTTAGGCTTATAGAAAAATATGTTATAAAAACTCGTGCCAATATAAAATTACACAATAAATTCAACATGTATATGCAAACATAGTATAATGTATGCGCATAACAAGAAAATATGAAAAGAATTCATTAATAAAACTAACACAAATCAGTGTCACGGTTCCTTTGTTCTCTTTTGAACCTGGTTAGTTACCAACTCATTTGCTTATACTTACTTACAAAGTCAATTGACCATTTTACGAATTCATTTTAAAAAAAATTAATAGGTTAAACCGAATGCCATCAATGTTTGATATTTACTCAACAAAATAAGATATATATATACTTAACAAAAATTATGCGTATGAAGTAACGTTATAACAAGAGCAAATGTGCATCATTTCTCATCAATGTTTAAGCAAAATGACCATGTCCATTTCAACCATTTTGAACGTTTATATAAAACCATATATGCTCAATGTGCATGCCAAAATCATATATATATATAATAAACCGAATATAAATACCAATTAATAAGCTTAAAACATACTCATGCTTGCCATTACCACCGAATATCAATATCCAACCCACAATTGATCAAATTATAAGTATAAATATTCGATCATCAACCAAGAACATATAAAACAACTCACTTATCACAACATATACATATCATGATTAAACTTACACCACCATAGCATATAATACTTAGACTCGATTAATGCTCATTATTCCATCATATTCAAATTTTACCGAACTAATATTATAACCCATATTGATCATTACGATAATCAAATACGCATAGTTTAGGTATCACAAATAAAGGCAAATTCAAACCACAACCAAACATAACCAAACTTTAACATGTAAATTAAGTCATTTTCGCATGACTTAACCATTATACATATATGAAATTTAAACATCTTCAAAAGAGTTATTAGCTTATACATGCCATAAGTACCAAACCAACTTTTAAAAGTACCAAAATATTGAAGATAATGTGGATGACTTTACTAACGATCCCCGAGTGCGTAACGGTCTCCAAATTCTATAAAATAGAGACAAGAAAAACACATCCAAAGTAAGCTACCATAGCTTAGTAAGTTATAAGCATCCAAAACTCCAAATTCAATTTAATAGTTTAGTATCATCTAACTAAGTCATGCTACTAGATCATTTAGTCAATATCTTACCACATTCAAGGTAATTTATTAATCATATACTCAATTTCAACTAAGTCCAATATGCATATGCTCAACCACAATATACTACATTACTCTCAAACACAAAACCGAATGCATTTAGCATTCCATCATCGTATAACATTAATATGTTCGAGCACAAAGCCATTAAAACCAATCTATCATTATACATACTTTCCATTTATAATATCCATTACCTAGAATCAATACTCACCTGCACAAACTTGAGCTATACATCATAGTTGTTCATCAAGAAATTTGAAGCTTTAATTCATTCAACCATTCCCGATCTACTCAAATAAATTGCACACCTAGTGCTAATGTTTACTCGGAAATATATATCGAGTTTGCACACTTAGTGCTCGATATTTAAACTCGCACACTCAAAAACCACATTCGCACACTTAATGCAAGATTCACATCCGTAATCATTTATACTCGCACACTTAGTACCTAAATTCCATTACTCAATACACATCAATTTAAATTCATCAATTCCCTTTGAATTCCGCAACATCAATCTTTCATGTAATTCAATTCGGCTCATATACTTAAATTGATTTAAATTTAATCAACAACAAAAATAATTTTGGTTAATAACTTACCTCGGATATCGGCGGACAGTTAAATTCGACTACTCAATGATTTTTGATTTTCCCAGATCCACGTCCGATCTTTTTGGTTCTTCATTTAAAAAGTTCCAAATTAAGCTCATTCAAATAGAATTTCATTCATTTAAGTCCAAATACAAATAATTGAGCAATTTATCAATTTACCCCTAACATTATGCACTTTTACAATTTAATCCAATTTTCACAAAACACAAAATATGAAGAATTTGCATATACAATGCTAGGGCCGAATGTTCACTAGGCTTATATAAGTCCTCCATTTCACTAATTTCACAATCTAGTCCTTCAATTTAGTATTTTTGCAATTTAACCCTAAATGCTCAAAATTACCAAAAATCCTAATACCAAAAATGTTAATCTAACACAATTATTTTATTTTCTAACATCAAACATAAATTTCATCAAACTATCAACAATGACACTTCATGAATACACAATCAAATTTCAAAATTTTAAGCATGGGCTTTATAGTATTCAAAACAACGATCTCGAAAACGTAAAAATTAATAAAAACCGAACTCAAATCACTTACCTAATTGAATTTGCAAGGACAAAAAATATCAAAGCTTAAACTTTCTTTTCTTTCTCTTAGTTTCGGCCAAAAATAATAAGAAAGATGAACACTTTCATCTTTTATCAAATATAATATATTAACATGTATTAAAATATACCATAATGCCATAAAATATAATAAACAATTCAAGTCATTAATTCATGCATATTGGCCGGCCACTAATTCCTATTTATGGCCAAATTGCAACCTTAATATTCCATAATATAAAAACAATCATAATTTGGCCCTTATACATTA
Organism: Gossypium hirsutum; assembly: GCF_007990345.1. NCBI lineage: Eukaryota > Viridiplantae > Streptophyta > Magnoliopsida > Malvales > Malvaceae > Gossypium > Gossypium hirsutum. The sequence goes on along the minus strand of NC_053430.1, from coordinate 87,602,989 downwards.
ACCCTTAAATTTTCCATTTTACGCGATTAAACCCTTTTTCATCAATCGACCTCCAAACACTAAAATTTTTAAACGGAACTTTCATAAAAGCAACTTCACACATTTTAAACATAGAAAATAATATTTAAATATCATTCTGACTCGAATTCATGGTCCCAAAACTACCGTTCCAATTAAGGTCAAAATTGGGCTGTTTCAACTCTCTCCCCTTAGGGATTTTCGTCCTTGAAAATCTTACCGATGAATAGGTTTGGATAACATTCTTTCATCGAATCCTCAAGTTCCCAAGCTGCTTCCTCAACCCCGTGCTTATGCCATAGCACTTTCACCAATGAGATTTTCTTATTTCTCAACTCTTTCACTTCGCGAGCCAGAATACGGATCGGTTCTTCCTCATAAGTTAAATCGGACTGAATGGACTAATCAGATGAGAAGGATCAGATCTATACCGTCGGAGCATCGAAACACGAAAAACATTGTGGATCTTTTCTAGCTCAGGTGGCAACAGTAATCTATATGCAACCGACCCAATCCGCTCTACAATCTCATATGGCCCAATAAATCTCGGACTCAACTTACCTCTGTGACCAAATCGAAGAACTTTCTTCCACGGCGAGACTTTCAAAAATACTCGGTCACCTATCTGAAATTCTATGTCTTTACACTTCAAATCCTCATATGATTTCTGACGATCTGACACTGCTTTCAAACTTTCACAGATCACTTTTACTTTCTGCTCAGTCTCTTTCACCAAATCAACCCCGTATATCTTGTTCTCACAGAGCTCGGTCCAGTACAAAGGTGTACGACATTTACGACCGTACAAAGCTTCATAATGTGTCATCTTGATACTCGACTGAAAGCTATTATTGTACGCAAATTAAATCAGGGACAAGTATCTTTTCCACGTACCCTCAAACTCGAGAAAACAACATCTCAACATATCCTCAAGTATTTATATATCCTCAAGTATTTGAATGATTCGTTCGGACTGACCATCCGTCTGGGGGTGGAAAGCAGTGCTAAAATGTAATTTAGCACCTAGTGCATCTTGCAGTTTCTTCCAAAACCGCGATGTAAACCTCGGATCTCTATTCGAAACAATAGAAATAGATACCCCGTGTAATCATACAATCTGAGAAATGTACAATTCAGCTATCTTATCGAGCGAGTAATCTGTACAGACTGGAATAAAGTGAGCCGACTTCGTCAATCTATCAACAATAACCCAGATTGCATCTTTCTTGCTCGGTGTTAACGGTAAACCAGATACGAAATCCATCGTGACTTGATCCCATTTCCATTTAGGTATCATAATTGGCTGAAGTAATCCCGATGGCACCTGATGCTCGGCTTTTACTTGCTGACATATCAAACATTTCGACACGAAGTCTGAAATATCTCTTTTCATACCGTGCCACCAGTAATACTGTTTCAGATCATTATACATCTTCGTGCTACCTGGGTGAATAGACAATCTACTATTATAAGCTTCATTACAAATCATCCGAATCAACTCAGGATCCTCTGGTACACATATTCTGTTTCTGAACCGCAAACATCCCTCAGCATCAATCTGAAATTTCGAGTCAGCATTCGAATCATAGTGATTCCCTTTTGCTATCAAGTCATCATCAACCTTTTGAGCTTCGCAAATCTGCTAAACAAATAACGGTCTCGCTTTTAATTCTACTATAATCGTACCATCGTTAGTCATAGCCATATCTGCATTCATTGTACGCAGAGCAAACAATGATTTTCAGCTTAGGGCATCAGCAACCACATTAGCCTTTTCCGAGTGATAATCAATCACAAGCTCGTAATCTTTAAGCAACTCTAACCATCGTCGCTGTCTCAAATTCAAATCTTTTCAAGTCATCAAATATTTGAGACTTTTGTGATCAGAATAAACATGACATTTTTCACCGAACAAATAATGACGCCATATCTTCAGAGCAAATACTATAGCGGCCAATTCGAGATCGTGTGTCGAATAGTTCTTTTCATGCGGCTTTAACTGTCTTGAGGCATAAGCTACAACTTTGCCTTCCTGCATTAGAACACAACCCAAACCATTCAAGGATGCATCACTAAATATAACGAACTCTTTACTCGATTCCGGTTGAACAAGCATTGGAGCTTCAGTCAACAAAGTTTTCAATTGGTCGAAGCTTTTCTGACACCATTCTGTCCACTCAAATCTAATATCTTTTTGAAGTAGCTTTGTCATCAGAGTTGCAATATCGAGAAACCTTTTACAAATCGCCTGTAGTAACCAGCAAGTCCTAGAAAACTCCGAACTTCTGAAACATTTCTCGAGGGTTTCCAATCAAGTATAGTCGAAATCTTACTCGGACCAACTCGTATTCTCGATGTTGAAACCACATGCCCTAAAAAGGTAAACTCGTGTAACCAGAACTCACATTTATTGAACTTTGCATACAATTATTTATCTCGCAAAGTCTGTAATACCAATTTCAAGTGCTCGACATGCTCGATTTCATCACGAGAGTAGATCAATATATCATCAATAAACACAACCATAAATCGATCTAAGTACTGTCTGAAGATTTGATTCATCAAATCCATAAAAACAGCAGGTACATTAGTAAGTCCGAACGGCATCACCAAAAACTCATAATGTCCGTATCTCGTTCGGAAAGCAATCTTAGGCACATCAGAATCTCTAACTCGCAGTTGATAGTAACCCGATCTCAAATCTATTTTTGAAAACATCGAAGCACCCTTTAGCTGATCGAACAAATCATCAATGCGTGGCAACGAATATTTCTTCTTTATGGTCACTTTATTGAGTTGTCGATAATCAATGCACATTCTCATAGTTCCATCCTTCTTTTTTACAAATAGAACTGGGCTTTCAATTCTTTTAACTCAGTAGGTGACATTCAGTACGGAGCAATCGAAATCGGAGTCATCCCTGGTACTAACTCAATACCAAACTTTACCTCTCGAATAGGCGGCAATCCCGGTAATTCTTCAAGGAACACATCCAAATACTCGCACACCACTGGTACAGATTCAATCTTCTTTTCAGTTACTTTACTATCAAGCACATATGCAAGGTAAGCTTCGCAACCCTTTCTCACATACTTCCGAACCCATACAGAAGATATCACTGCTGGCAAACCATTCAGATCAGTAGACTCAATTCGGATTATCTCATCATTCTAGCACCGCAAATCAATTGTCTTTCATTTACAATTCACCACCGCATCATGTACTGTTAACCAATCCATTCCCAGAATTATATCAAACTCATTAAACGACAATAGCATTAAATCAGCCGGGAAACATGAATCTCGAATAATCAGGGGGTAGTTCTTACACACTTTATCAACTAACATACATCGGCCCAGGGGGTTTGATACCTGAATCACAAACTCAGTAGACTCAACAGACAAAGTCTTATTGGGTACTAATGTTTCACACACATAAGAATGAGTTGAACCGGGATCAATTAAAACAATTACACTAATATTATAGAGAGTGAAAATACTGGTAGTAACATCAAGGGATGAGGCCTCCTATCGAGCGCGAATGTCATATGCTCTGGCAGGTGCACGAGTCTCAGATCGAATTGCTGTGTTCGAAGCCCCTCTCTGAGTACCACTCCTACCTCCCGTGTTCCTAGGTGGTCTACCCCTAGCTATCGCGCCACTTGGTCTCACACTTTGAACATTATCTTTCTCAACTAGCTCCGGGCAATTCCGAATGAAATGATCTCGTGAACCACATCTATCACAGACTCTATTGTTATATTTGCCCCAACATTCACCCATATGCCGCCTTCCGCATTGCTGACACTCAGGTTTATTCGGTCGAGTATTACCAACACTGGCAATCGAAGTGGCTTGTGAACTCACTGGTGGTCGATCTCGTACAGAAAGCCCGGCAGTAGTCTTAAATCGGTTGCAATCATCTCGAAACTTTTTTGTTTCCGACTGAAAAGACTTACTCGTTGATCTCTTGCGAAAATCTCTAGCTTCGAACTCAGCTTCTCTTTTCTCTTTCCCAAGCTCTTCAGCTTCGCAAGCTCGCTCGACAAGTACTACGAACTCTTTTATTTCAAGTATGCCAACAAGCAATTTTATATCTTCATTCAGCCCTTCTTCAAATCTTTTACAAATAGCAGCTTCATATGAAACACACTCTCGGGCATATCGACTGAGTCTCACAAATTTTCGCTCTTATTCAGTGACAATCATACGACCCTATTTAAGCTCGAGAAACTCTTTACGTTTCTGATCTATGAATCTCTGGCTGATATATTTCTTACAAAATTCAGTCTGAAAGAATTCCCAAGTGGCCCATTCTTTCGGCACAACTGAAACCAAAGTATTCCACCAATAATAGGCAGAATCGCGTAACAAAGACATGGCACATTTTAGACACTCATCAAGAGTACATGATAGTTCTTCAAATACTCAGATAGTGTTATCGAGCCAAAATTCAGCCCTCTCAGCATCGTCATCATCTGTGGCCCTAAATTCTTGGGCCCTGTATTTTCAAATTTTATCAATAGGGGGCTTATTTAATCTCACAAGATCAATAGTCGGAGGTACCACAGGCATCAGAGGTGGGTTATTCGGGTTCGAGGGTTGTTGAACAGCCAGATTTGTCTGAATATATTGAATGAACCGCTCGTTCATCATAATATAAAAGGCTTGCTTATCCACATCATCATGGTTACTTGCATTCGGTCGAGAATCAACCAGCTCTATCCCTTGCGCAGGAGCAGGCGCTACACTCTCGACATCATCCGCTACGGCTCGATCGGGATCAGGATCCATTTACTATACGAAAAACACATTTCAAGTGTCAGGAGCCATCACACTATCGTAGTATAATTTATGGCATGTATAGCTAGACTCAAACACTCTACGTTAGTCCGAGAATCGGCTAAACCGTAGCTCTGATACCAATCAAATGTAACACCCCCTCACTCAATTCCGTCGCTGGAGGGTTATGAGGTATTACTTAACGATCACAACAACATTTGAACACTCAAATAGCAAAATTAGAATGTACAATATTATGCTACCAAACCAAATTTATAAATAAATATATTTCTAATCAAAATTTCAGGCTTATAGAAAAATATGTTATAAAAACTCATGCCAATATAAAATTACACAATAAATTCAACATGTATATGCAAACATAGTATAATGTATGCGCATAACAAGAAAATATGAAAAGAATTCATTAATAAAACTAACACAAATCAGTGTCACGGTTCCTTTGGTCTCTTTTGAACCTGGTTAGTTACCAACTCATTTGCTTATACTTACTTACAAAGTCAATTGACCATTTTACGAATTCATTTTAAAAAAAAATTAATAGGTTAAACCGAATGCCATCAATGTTTGATATTTACTCAACAAAATAAGATATATATATACTTAACAAAAATTATGCGTATGAAGTAACGTTATAACAAGAGCAAATGTGCATCATTTCTCATCAATGTTTAAGCAAAATGACCATGTCCATTTCAACCATTTTGAACGTTTAAATAAAACCATATATGCTCAATGTGCATACCAAAATCATATATATATAATAAACCGAATATAAATACCAATTAATAAGCTTAAAACATACTCATGCTTGCCATTACCACCGAATATCAATATCCAACCCACAATTGATCAAATTATAAGTATAAATATTCGATCATCAACCAAGAACATATAAAACAACTCACTTATCATAACATATACATATCATGATTAAACTTACACCACCATAGCATATAATACTTAGACTCGATTAATGCTCATTATTCCATCATATTCAAATTTTACCGAACTAATATTATAACCCATATTGATCATTACGATAATCAAATACGCATAGTTTAGGTATCACAAATAAAGGCAAATTCAAACCACAACCAAACATAACCAAACTTTAACATGTAAATTAAGTCATTTTCGCATGACTTAACCATTATACATATATGAAATTTAAACATCTTCAAAAGAGTTATTAGCTTATACATGCCATAAGTACCAAACCAACTTTTAAAAGTACCAAAATATTGAAGATAGTGTGGATGACTTTACTAACGATCCCCGAGCGTGTAACAATCTCCAAAATCTATAAAATAGAGACAAGAAAAACACATCCAAAGTAAGCTACCATAGCTTAGTAAGTTATAAGCATCCAAAACTCCAAATTCAATTTAATAGTTTAGTATCATCTAACTAAGTCATGCTACTAGATCATTTAGTCAATATCTTACCACATTCAAGGCAATTTATTAATCATATACTCAATTTCAACTAAGTCCAATATACATATGCTCAACCACAATATACTACATTACTCTCAAACACAAAACTGAATGCATTTAGCATTCCATCATCGTATAACATTAATATATTTGAGCGCAAAGCCATTAAAACCAATCTATCATTATACATACTTTCAATTTATAATATCCATCACCTAGAATCGATACTCACCTGCACAAACTTGAGCTATACATCATAGTTGTTCATCAAGAAATTTGAAGCTTTAATTCATTCAAGCATTCCCGATCTACTCAAATAAATCGCACATCTAGTGCTAATGTTTACTCGGAAATATATATCGAGTTTGCACACTTAGTGCTCGATATTTAAACTCGCACACTTAGTGCTCAAAAAACTCATTCGCACACTTAATGCAAGATTCACATCCGTAATCATTTATACTCACACACTTAGTGCCTAAATTCCATTACTCAATGCACATCAATTTAAATTCATCAATTCCCTTTGAATTCGGCAACATCAATCTTTCATGTAATTCAATTCGGCTCATATACATAAATTGATTTAAATTTAATCAACAACAAAAAAATTTTGGTTAATAACTTACCTCGGATATCGGCGGACAGTTGAATTCGACTACTCAACGATTTTTGATTTTCCCGGATCCACATCCGATCTTTTTGGTTCTTGATCTAAAAAGTTCCAAATTAAGCTCATTCAAATAGAATTTCATTCATTTAAGTCCAAATACACATAATTGAGCAATTTATCAATTTACCCCTAACATTATGCACTTTTACAGTTTAATCCAATTTTCACAAAACAAATAATATGAAGAATTTGCATATACAATGCTAGGGCCGAATGTTCACTAGGATTATATAAGTCATCCCATTTCACTAATTTCATAATCTAGTCCTTCAACTTAGTATTTTTTCAATTTAACCCTAAATGCTCAAAATTACCAAAAATCCCAATACCATAAATGTTAATCTAACACATTTATTTTATTTTCTAACATCAAACCTAAATTTCATCAAACTATCAACAATGACACTTCATGAATACACAATCAAATTTCAAAATTTCAAGCATGGGCTTTATAGTATTCAAAACAACGATCTCGAAAACGAAAAAATTAATAAAAACCGAACTCAAATCACTTACCTAATTGAATTTGCAAGGACCGAAAATATCAAAGCTTAAACTTTCTTTTCTTTCTCTTAGTTTTGGCCAAAAATAATAAGAATGATGAACACTTTCATCTTTTATAAAATATAATATATTAACATGTATTAAAATATACCATAATGCCATAAAATATAATAAACAATTCAAGTCATTAATTCATGCATATTGGCCGGCCACTAATTCCTATTTATGGCCAAATTGCAACCTTAATATTCCATAATATAAAACAATCATAATTTGGCCCTTATACATTAACCCTTAAATTTTTTATTTTACGGGATTAAACCCTTTTTCATCAATTGACCTCCAAACACTAAAATTTTTTAAACGAAACTTTCACAAAAGCAACTTCACACATTTTAAACGTATAAAATAATATTTAAATATTATTTTGGCTCGGATTTATAGTCCCGAAACTATCGTTCCAATTAAGGTCAAAATTGGGCTGTTACAACTCTCCCCCCTTAGGGATTTTCGTCCCTGCAAATCTTACCAATGAATAGGTTTGGACAATGTTCTTTCATCGAATCTTCAAGTTCCCAAGTTGCTTCCTCAACTCTGTGCTTATGCCATAGCACTTTCACCAATGAGATTTTCTTATTTCTCAACTCTTTCACTTCGTGAGCCAGAATACGGATCTGTTCTCCCTCATAAGTTAAATCGGACTAAATCTCAATCTCGGATGGACTAATCACATGAGAAGGAACAGATCTATACCGTCAGAGCATCGAAACATGAAAAATATTATGGATCTTTTCTAGCTCAGGTGGTAACAGTAATCTATACGCAACCGACCCAATCTGCTCTACAATCTCATACGACCCAATAAATCTCGGACTCAACTTGCCTCTACGACCAAATCTAAGAATCTTTTTGGTTCTTGATCTAAAAACTTCCAAAGAAAAGTAAGAGAAACGAAGGAATGGGGCTGCATGTCAGTGAAGAATAGCATATTAGCTTAATCAAGTGTGGAACTCGTGGACTGGAAGGAGAAAAACCAAGCGACAAGAGAATGGCTAAGCTAGCATAGGCACTACAACTCTGAGGTAATCGTTGGTGAGTTTCTGAACTTTAAACTTTGGTGTTTGTCTTACTTTTTCATTACTGTCTTGTTTGGGTTATAGTTGATTTTGTGTTCTGCTGATGATGAGGGGTTGCTCTGTTGCAAGATTTTTGCTGTAATTGTTTATGCATGTTTAGTGTTGACATAAAAATGCATGCCCGATTGCTAGCATAAGCATGTTGTATTGATGAGATGCTTACTGAGTAAATCGCTATTGGTTATGTTGTATTGTCGAACAGTCCATTAGTTGTAATGTGTTTTAGTGATTATGGTGGAATTGTTGGCATGTTTGGTTTTGTGCCAGTAAACGGTATGATTAGTTGAATATGTGAATTTGTTGAATGTTAGATAAGTGATATCTTGATCTGAATAATTTGCATGCGGAGCATATGAGGTATGTGATGATTAGAGATGAAAGAATAAGAGATGTCATGTTGTGTACTTGTACCCCATGTTATTTGGCTTTGCGAAGGTTCGGGTGTATGGTATGGAGAATGGCCAAGCATGCTCAAATTACAAGTATGAGACTCTACGAAGTCTATGGCTTTAAGCCTCATGTATGAATGCAAGTCTCATGGCCATGGGCATACACAAGTTATGACAGTAACACCTCTAACCCTATCCGTCGTCAAACTAGGGTTAAATGCGTTATCGGATTAATCTAAACATCTCGCATTCATTTCTTAATCATCATAGCATCATCGTCAAACATTATTATAAAGTCCCTTACATAGGTCAATGAGACATTAAACATGCTTTAGAAAGGGGTCGGGACTAAACCGAGCACATACAAATTTTCTCAAAAACTTAACAAAATTTTCAAAGTTTCACAGGTCACATGCTAGTGTGAATAGGCCGTGTCCCTCACACGGCTTTAGACACGCCCATGTGTCTAAACCGTGGCAAAACAGGGCATACATACTAACTTAACCACACGGCCACAAGACACGCCCATGTGCCTTGGCCGTGGTCGAAACTGACTTAGGTCACACGGTCGATCACACGCCCTTGTGTCTAGCCCGTGTACTCTTCAAAATGGTTACACACGCCCATGTACTAAGGTTGTGTGCCTCACAAGGCCACCAGACATGCACATGTGTCCAGGCCATGCTCGAGACTGACTTAAATAACTAAATCACAACAGACACAAAGCCGAGACACACGCCCGTGTACTCAACCGTGTAGGGTGAAATTAGGCTTGGTTTAAGCCACATTTACCACCTATCTCAAGCACACCAAAACCATAACATTTTTGCAACATTTGCATACATTCATAGGCTACCAAATCAACCAATTTGTATATACCATCCAATTACCAACCAATTCATTACTCAATTTCTCAACCAAAACTTACCAAATCAATGTACCAAAATCAACACAACTTATATAAATTTCAAATACATAAACTCATCATTTTATCACGTACTTCATACCACAAAACTTGCCAATTTAACATTCCATAATCAAACCATCACATGAACATTATAACATCATATAACTTACCTATCAAACACATCATTTAGGCCAACTTAAAAGGCCTTACATACCAACATTCACAAGCCAAATCCCATGGTTAAATATTCACATCACAAAATATACCAAAATACTTCTAGCCTATACGTGCCATATACCATATATACAACTCTCAAAATGGTACCAAAATAGTTGTCCGATAGTGTGATTGATGTCACTGACGATCACCAGATCCGAGCTAGCTTTATAACTCTGTAAAACAGAGAACATTTTACACAGTAAGCTTACAGCTTAGTAAGTTCATGATATGATACATTTAACTCATCAATCCACAATTCAATATCTTAACTAACACTTAATTTTACTCATCACATTACTCTTAGTTATTCAAAGCTATAACTTTAAGCATATGATAAACATTATTTACATAATCTCTCATCTGTATCATACACAATATCATCCACCACATAGGTTCTATACATACCTGTACCATCACATTCTTACCTATCATATTTATCTCTTCAATGCTCGATGCACAATATCATTTAATCATCTTTAGACGTTCTTTGATCTTGCACACTTAGTGCCAATTAATTAGCCGAAGCTATAATATTATCGCACACTTAGTGCCATTTTATTAAACCAAATTTATATCGGTACCGCACACTTAGTGCCATTTATTCAGCCATCGCTGTTATATTCTCGCACACTCAGTGCCATTTTTAATAGCCGTAGCTATTTTATTTCTCGCACACTTAGTGCCTCAAATTCAATTCACATTTCACATTCTCCAACTTCTCAATCTCATTCTATTTATTTCATCACATATAAATGTTATACAAACAATATGTATTATACACGAACTTACCTCGGACGTAATAACGACGATATTAGTCGATCAATCGAGCACCTTGTTTTTGCCTCAATCTAAGTCCGAATTCCTCTTTTCTTAATCTATATGTATTCAAAATTAACTCATTTAATCACCAACACATTCAATTTAATACACAAACACATCTTTGGGGATTTTTGCACTTTATCCCCTAAAATTACACATTTTGACATTTTAGTCCTTATTACACAAACACCAAATATACAAAATTCATCAAAACCATGCCTTAGCCGAACTTTACGCTAGATCATATAAGCCCACACATTTCATTTATTTCACATTTTAGCCTCTCAATTTCTCATTTTTCACAAATTAATCCCTAGTATACATTTTTACTCAAAATCACTTTACAAAACATGTATATCAAGCACTGAGCTTTCATATTTCATCATTTTACATCACAAAACTCATGAATTCATCAATGCCATCTCACCAAATTATCAACAATTTCATAAATTTAAGCATGGGCTAGCTAGATCATTTAACAACGATCACAAAAACGTAAAAATTATCAAAAACCGAGCAAAACTCATACCTTAATCACAAATTCCTCTAGCCGAAACCCTAAAATTATTCTTCCTTTCTTTTCTTCTTCAATTTTTGGCAACCATGGATGATAATGGCTTAGTTTGATGTTCTTTTTTTAATTAATAAACATTAATAAGCCATTTACATATTTAGCCTTATTATTTTCATTATAATTCCACTATCTCATGTCCATTAATGTCCATACATTAATTCAATGGTCAAATATAAACATAAGGACTTCTCATTTATAAAGACATAGCAAATAGGCTCTTTAACAATTTGAAGGCCAATTTTACATTTTACGCGGTTAGGTCTTTTTAAAAAAAAATTAAGCACACAATCAATAAAACTTCCGCAGGAAACTTTCACACATGTTTAAACACATACTTTAAACACATAAAATAATAGTAAAATATTTTTTTGACTTAGATTCGTGGTCCCAAAACCACTATTCCGACTAGGGTCTAAACCGAGCTGTTACAACTCTCCCCCCTTAGGGATTTTCGTCCTCGAAAATCTTACCAGTTAATAGGTTTGGATATTACTTTCTCATAGCATCCTCGGGTTCCCACGTAGCTTCTTCAACCCTGTGCCGATGCTACAACACTTTCACTAATGCTATTCTTTTAGTCTCAGCTCTTTGATCTCACGAGCTAAAATCTGTATAAGTTTTTCTTCATAAGACATATCAAACTGAATTTCAACCTCAGTAGGGGAAATAACATGCGAAGGATTTGATATGTATCTTCGTAGCATCGATATGTGGAGTACATTGTGAATCCTTTCCAATTCTGGTGGCAACAACAAACTATAAGCAACTGGCCCGACATGCTCGATAATCTCATACGGTCCGATAAATCTCGGACTCAATTTTCCTTTTCTGCCGAATTGAAGTACTTTCTTCCACGGTGAGACTTTTAAAATACTTTATCACCAATCTCAAATTCAATATCTTTTCTTTTTAAATTTGCATACGATTTCTGACGATCCGCAGCGCTTTTCGGACTATTTCGAATTACTTTCACTTTTTCTTCTGTTTCTCTAATCAAATCAACCCTGTGGATCTTATTCTCACTAAGCTTTATCCAGTACAACGATGTTCGACATTCTCGACCGTATAAAGCTTCGTAAGGAGCCATTTTGATACTCGATTGAAAGCTATTATTATATACAAATTCAATCAATGGCAAGTATTATTCCCACGTACCTTCAAACTCAACAATACAACATCTCAACATATCCTTAAGTATCTGAATAATCCATTTAGATTGACCATCCGTCTGTGGGTGAAAAGCAGTGCTAAAGTGTTAAACTGTAGTTTCGTACCTAACGCATCTTGTAGTTTCTTCCAAAAGCGCGATATGAACCTCGGATCTCTATTTGAAACAATAGAAATAAATACTCCATGCAATCTCACAATCTGAGAAATGTATAACTCAGCAGGCTTATCAAGTGAATAATCTGTACGAATCGGAAGAAATGAGCTGATTTAGTCTATCTATCAACCACAACCTAGACTGCATCTTTCTTACTCGGCGACGGAGGTAAACCCGATACAAAATTCATCGTGATTTTGTCCCATTTCCACTCAAGAATCATAATCGGTTGTAACAAACCAGATGACACTTGATGTTCAGCTTTAACTTGCTGACATATCAAACATTTCGAAACAAAATCAGAGATATCTCTTTTCATTCCAGACCACCAATAATGTTGTTTCAAATCGTTATACATTTTTATACTTCCCGGATGTACAGATAACCGATTACTATGAGCTTCGTTCAAAATTATATTAACTCTGAATTTCTCGGAACACAAATCATATCTCAAAATCTCAAGCAATCATCATTATCAACTCGGAATTCAGAATAAGAATTCAAATCACACTGAGCTCGTTTTGCTACTATCTCATTATCAATCTTTTGAGCATCAACAATCCGCTGTAAAAACAAAGGTCTTGCTTTCAATTTCGAAAAAATCGAACCATCATCAAACAAAGCTAAATGAGCATTCATGGTACATAATGCAAACAATGATTTCCGACTCAAAGCACCAGCAACAACATTTGCTTTTCCAAGATGATAATCGATAACAAGCTCGTAGTCTTTTAGCAGTTCTAGCCATCTTCTCTGTCGTAGATTCATATCTTTCTAAGTCATTAGATATTTTAAACTCTTATGATCAGAATATATGTGACATTTATCACCGAACAAATAGTGGCGCCAAATCTTCAAAGCAAATACAATCGCAGCTAACTCAAGGTCGTGCGTCGGATAGTTCTTTTCATGTGGCTTTAACTGTCTCGAAGCATAGGCTATGACCTTGCCTTCCTGTATCAAAACGCAGCCCAAACCGTTCAATGAAGCATCACTGTAAATCACAAATTCTTTACTCGATTCTGGCTGTACTAACATCGGAGCTTCAGTCAATAGAGCTTTCAACTGATCAAAACTTTTCTGACACTTTTCAAACCAATCAAATTTCATATCTTTTTGAAGCAGTTTTGTGAACAAAGTCACGAACATTGAAAAGCCTTTTACAAATCTCCTATAATAACCGACAGGTCCCAGGAAACTGCAGACTTTAGAAACATTTCTCGGAGGCTTCCAATCCAGAATAGCCAAACTGGATCAACTTTAATACCAGATGCTGATACAATATGGCCCAGAAAACCGACCTCTCGTAACCAAAATTCACATTTACTGAACTTCGCAAACAATTGCTTATCTTTCAAAGTCTATAGCACTATTCTCAAAGTCTAAATACGGTCTGAAATTATGTTCATCAAATCCATAAAAACAGTAGGTGCATTCGTTAATCCGAAAGGCATAACTAGAAACTCATAATGTTCATACCTCATTCTGAATGCAGTTTTCGGAATGTCTGAATCTTATACTCGCAATTGATAGTAACCTGATCTCAGATCTATCTTTGAAAACACAGTAGCTCCTTTCAACTGGTCAAACAAATCATCTATCCAATGTAAAGGATATTTGTTCTTGATCGACACTTTATTGAGCTGTCGATAATCGATGCACATTCTCATAGTTTTGTCTTTCTTTTTCACAAACAAAATCGATGCACCCCAAGGAGAATAACTCGACCGTGCAAAGCCTCTATCTGTCAATTCTTGCAATTGAGCTTTCAACTCTTTTAATTCAGTCAGTGTCATTCTATATGGAGCTATCGAAATCGGAGTAGTCCCTGGCATTAATTCAATACCAAATTCAACCTCTCGGATCGGTGGTAAACCCGATAACTCATCAAGAAACACATCTGGATAATCACAAACAACTGACACTGATTTAATCTTCTTTTCAATCACTTTCATGTCAATTATATAAGCTTAATAAGCTTCACAACCCTTTCTCACATATTTCTAAGCTAGCATCATTGAAATCATTGCCGGCAATCCGTTCAAACCATCTGATTCAATTTGGATAATCTCATTACTCTGACATCTCAAATCAATCATCTTTCGTTTACAATTTACGACTGCATCATGCAACGTTAGCCAATCCATACCCAGAATTATGTCAAACTCGTCAAATGGTAGCAACATCAAATCGGCCAGAAAAAAATTACCCCAAATCATCAATGGACAATTCTTGCACACTTTATCAACTAATACACACTTGCCTAAGGGGCTCGATACTCTAATTACAATTTCAGTAGAATCTACAGGAAAAGTCTTACTGGATACTAAATTCATGCATATATACGAATGAGTAGACCCTGGATCTATCAATGCAATAACTTTAGTATCATAGAGAGTAAAAGTACCGGTAATAACATTTGGAGGTGAAGCTTCTATACATAATCGAATAGTGTAGGCTCGTGCGGGTGCTCTAGCTTCTGATCTTGCTGCATTGTCTCGCGTCACACTTCTACCACCACTCGCATTTCTTGTGTTTCTCGGTGGTCTACCTCTAGCTGTAGTGTTACTCGACCTCATGCTCGGAGCATTATCTTTTTTAGCTAGCTCTGGGCAATCTTTTATAAAGTGATCTCGTGAACCACAACTATAACAAGCTCGGTTATTACTTTTTCCCCAGCACTCTCCAAAATGCCATCTTCCACATTGTTGCACTCAAGCTTAACATCTTTTATATTGCCAACGCTCGATACCGATGTGGCTTGAGCTTTAAGATTAGTTTATTACTTCTTGCGATCTCTATTCTGATATCCCATTGAAGCTGTCGATCGATTAAAGTAATCTCTTGATTTCTTTGATGAAGAATGATAAGATCTATTCATCGATCTCTTCCTCGAATCTCTCGCCTCTGCATCAACTTATCTCTTTTCTTTGCTATGGTCCTCGGCTTTATAAGCCCTCTCAATCAGTACTACAAATTCTTTCAGGTCAAGTATTCCAACTATCAGCTTTATTTCTTCGTTCAATCCATCAACAAATCTTTTGCACATAATCTTTTTAGTAGACACGTATTTTCGAGCATACTTACTCAAACGTACAAATTCTCTTTCGTATTCTATAACAGTCATCCGACTCTATTTCAACTCCAAAAACTCTATTTTTTTGATCGAGGAATCTCTGGCTAATGTACTTCTTCCGGAACTCGGTCTAAAAGAATTCTCAGGTAACTTGTTATTTAGGAACCACCGATGTCAACGTTTTCCACCAGTGATATGCATTATCTCTAAGCAAAGATACTACACATTTAATATATTCATCTGGAGTATAAGACAACTCATCGAATACTCGGATAGTGTTTTTAAGCTAGAACTCAGCCCTCTCGACATCATCATCAATCGTAGCCCGAAACTCTTCAGCCCCATGTTTATGAATCTTATCAATAGGTGGCTTACTCAGTCGAATCGGATCTATTACTTGTGGCAAAATCGGGACTTGTTGAAGAATAGGTGAGGGTGGAGGTTGTTGAGCTGCCGGATTCGTTCGTATGAACTCTATGAACCACTCACTTATCATTTGGAAGAAGGCTTGCTTAGCCTCTCCTCCTTGAATACTAGATATCAGCCTAAATTCGGTTGGTGCTACCCCCTGAGCGGGAACGGGCGCATTGCTCTCAACATCATCAAGTATCGCTCGTTCAGAATCCATAAGCTATATGAAAAACATAATTTAACTGTCAAGAATCATCACACTATCGCAGTTCATATATACGGCATGTATAGCTAGACTCACATACGCTACATTAGTCCTAGAATCGATTAAACTATAGCTTTAATACCAATCAAATGTAACACCCCTAACCTATATTTGTCGCCGGACTAGGGTTAAAGGCGTTACCGGACAAATCTAAACATCTCGCATTCATTTCTCAATCATCATAGCATTACCGTCACACATCATTATAATGTCCCTTACATAGGTCAATGAGACCTTAACCATGCTTTAGAAATGGGTCGGGTCTAAACCGAGCACATACAAATTTTGTAAGAAACTTAACAAAATTTTCAAAGTTTCACAGGTCACACGTCCGTGTGAACAGGCAGTTTGCCTCACACGGCTTTAGACACGCCTGTGTGTCTAAACCGTGGCAGAACAGGGCATACATATTGACTTAACCACACAGCCACAAGACACGCTCGTGTGCCTTGGCCGTGGTCAAAACTGACTTGGGTCACACAGCCGATCACACGTCCGTGTGTTTAACCCATGTACTCTTTGAAATGGTTACACACGCCCATGTACTAAGGCCGTGTGCCTCACATGGCCACCAGACACGCCCGTGTGTCCAGGCTGTGCTCGAGACTGACTTGAATAACTGAATCACAACGAACACACGGTCGAGACACACACCTGTGTGCTCAACCGTGTGGGGTGAAATTAGGCTTAGTTTAAGCCACATTTCCCACCTATCTCAAGCACACCAAAACCACAACATTTATGCATCATTTACATACATTCATAGGCAACCAAATTAACTAATTTGTATATATATTCATACCATCCAATTACCAACCAATTCATTACTCAATTTCTCAACCAAAACTTACCAAATCAATGTACCAAAATCAACACAACTTATATAAATTTCAAATACATAAACTTATCATTTTATTACATACTTCATACCACAAAACTTGCCAATTTAACATTCCATAATCAAACCATCACATGAACATTATAACATCATATAACTTACCTATCAAACACATCATTTAGGCCAACTTAAAAAGCCTTATATACCAACATTTACAAGCCAAGTCTCATGGTCAAATATTCACATCACAAAACATACCAAAATACTTCTAGCTTATACATGTTATATACCATATATACAACTCTCAAAATGGTACCAAAATAGTTGTCCGATAGTGTGATTGATGTCGCTGATGATCACCAGATCCAAGCTAGCTTTATAACGCTGTAAAACAGAGAATATTTCACAGAGTAAGCTTACAGCTTAGTAAGTTCATGATATAATACATTTAACGCATCAATCCACAATTCAATATCTTAACTAACACTTAATTTACTCTTCACATTACTCTTAGTTATTCAAAGTTATAAATTTAAGCATATGATAAGCATTCGCAATACTATACAATGCAACTCAACTTATCATTCATTTATATAATCTCTCATCTATATCATACACAATATCATCTACCACGTAGGTTCCATACATACCTGTACCATCACATTCTTACCTATCACATTTATCTCTTCAATGCTCGATACGCAATGTCATTCAATCATCTTTAGACATTCTTTGATCTCGCACACTTAGTGCCAATTAATTATCTAAAGCTATAATATTACCGCACACTTAGTGCCATTTCATTAAACTGAATTTATATCGGTATCGTACACTTAGTCCATTTATTCAGCCATCACTGTTATATTCTCGCACACTCAATGTCATTTATAATAGCCGTAGGTATTTCATTTCTCGCACACTTAGTGCCTCAAATTCAATTCACATTTCACATACTCTAACTTCTCAATCTCATTTCTATTTATTTCATCACATATAAATGTTACACAAACAATATGTATTATACACGAACTTACCTCGGACATAAAAACGACGATATTAGTCGATCAATCGAGCACTTTATTTTTGCCTCGATCTAGGTCTAAATTCCTCTTTTCTTGATCTATATGTATTCAAAATTAACTCATTTAATCACCAAAATATTCAATTTAATACATCTTTGGGCATTTTTTCACTTTAACCCCTAAAATTACACATTTTGACATTTTAGTCATTATTACACAAAACACCAAATATACAAAATTCATTAAAACCATGCCTTAGCCGAATTTTACCCTAGCTCATATAAGCCCACACATTTCATTTGTTTCCCATTTTAGCCCCTCAATTTCTCATTTTCACAAATTAATCCCTAGTATACATTTTTACTCAAAAGCACTTTACAAAACATGTATATCAAGCACTAAGCTTTCATATTTCATCATTTTACATCAAAAAACCTCATGAATTCATCAATGGAGTCTCATCAAGTTATCAGCAATTCCATAAATCTAAGCATGGGCTAGCTAGATCACTTAACAACGATCACAAAAACATAAAAATCATAAAAATCGAGCAAAATTCATACCTTAATCACAAATTCTTCTAGCTGAAACCCTAAAACTCTTTTTCCTTTCTTTTCTTCTTCAATTTTTGGCAACCATGGAGATAATGGCTTAATTTGATGTTTTATTTTAATTAATAAACATTAATAACCCATTTACATATTTAGCCTTATTATTTTTATTATAATTTCACTATCTCATGTCCATTAATGTCCATACATTAATTCAATGGCCAAATATAAACATAAGGACCTCTCATTTATAAAGACATAGCAAATAAGCACTTTAAAATTTTGAAGGCCAATTTTACATTTTACGCGATTAGGTCTTTTTTTTTTTAAATTAAGCACACAATCAATAAAATTTTCACAAGAAACTTTCACACATGCTTAAACACATACTGTAAACACAGAAAATAATATTAGAATATTTTCTACCTTATATTCGTGGTCCAGAAACTACTATTCCGACTAGGGTCTAAACTGGGTTGTTACAATGACAGTCCGCTGGACTTGTCCTCATGCTTCAAGTTATGATAGTCCGCTAGAATTTTCCTCATGTTTCAAGATACGACGATATGTGGATGTGTCTTTAAGCTTCCATGTTAAGGCTATACGTTGGACTCTTTCATATAAAAATCCACGAGACTATCTGTTCATCGAATCCATACGATTGAATTTGCATGGAATGACTTCTTGCATCCTAGCCCACCAAGCACGAATACAACATATATGAATCTTTATCTATGAATCTTTCAAGCAAGAATCCGCAAAAACTAACTGATGAGTATGAATTCTCCAGTCTAAATTCACCAAGTATATTCCTGCGAATCTAAGTTCGCCAAGAATTAGTTCACATGTATGAATCTGTATCTATAAATCTGCATGTACGAATCCGCCTGTATGAATCTGTAACTATGATTCAACAAATATGAATTTGTGTTTATGAATCATCATGTATGAAATCATTGTAGATGTGCAAAAGGAATCATCTTACAAGATATACTAGTGCACGAACGCTGAAAGTGAAAAACTGTGTCAATGTGTAAAATGGGTCAATTTGCAAGTTGTGTCAATGCAAATGAATGACAAGAATGCTCTATGAAGACGTGCGATTTGCCCTCAGGCAAGTGTTGTCAAATAGGAAATCAGGCCATTAAAGTTATATCATATAATAATATCATGATCGGGTATGTTATACTAGAAAATCATTAAGTTCATTAGAATTTACCTAGCTTCCTATTATGCTTTTCAGGCATAATACGCAAGTGAAGGACTAAGCCAGAATTCACCAAGCCTGTGTAAGCTTGTTCCTCTCACCTATAACATGCATATAGTGGGGGCAATCTGTAGGTTAAGCCTTAGGATTTGAAAATTTTCTAATCGAGTTTGAACAACATTGTAATTATTCCAACATAGGTTGATTGATACAATTTAATGAAGTCAATATTCTTAATCACCATTAATATGCTTGTTACTGTCTCAATTAAAATTTTGCGTGATCGTAGCCATTCTGCTTTGGTCAGTCGAGTAGTTGGGATGCTACAATAGTTCTTCAAAATTTGTGAAAGGTTTATCAATTAGATGTAAAGTTAGCCTTTCTATACGGAGAATTGCGAGAAAAGGTATACATTGATCAATGTCCTGGTTTCATGAAGCAAGGTGATGAAAGTAAAGTATACAAATTGAAAAAAGGACTATACAGACTAAAACAAGCTCCCAAGAGCTGAGTATAGTCGTATAGATGCTTATTTTACGAAAGAAGATTTTTTTTAAGTGTTCACATGAAAAAACTATTCACAAATTAGATGGTAACGGAAAATTACTTGCAGTGTGTCTCTACATTGATGATTTGATCTATACTGGCAATGATAAACTAATGATCAAGTCTTTTAAGAAAATATGATGACTAAGTTTGACATGACTGATTTGGGATTGATGCATTACTTCCTTGGCATAGAATTTTGGCAATCAGATACTGGTATATTTATTTCACAAAAGAAATACATTCTTGAGGTTTTGAGTAGATTTAAAATGCATGATTGCAACTAACCTGTACTCCGATAAAGTTTGGCATAAAGCAAAGAAAACATAATGTAACAACCTAGGGAATCCCACATCCACAAAACATGAGAGAGACCTGAACTAAATAAAGGGGTAGCAACACTTAAGTGGTAAAAGGCCTTTTGGAGGTGTATAGGCACTCTCAAGAACAAAACTATGAGGGTCATGTGCACCCAAAGCAGATAATATCTTACCAGACTGGGTGTTGGCTATGACATTTATTAATATCAGAGCCACTGGTCGTGCCTCTTGAGCGATGATGGGGCAAACCTCAGCCGAGGACGCTAATCTTTAACGGGGGTGAATGTAAGACCCTAGGCAGGCCTTTTGAGGGTGTATGGGCGCTCCTAATAGCAAAACCGTGAGGGTCATGTACGCCCAAAGTAAACAATATCTTATCGGGCTAGATGTTGGCTATGACATTTATGAGTTAAGAAGATAAATGCTACTTTGTTCAAGCAAATGATTGGAAGTTTAGTGTATATAAATTCCACAATACCTAACATCATGCATGGTGTTAGCTTAATTAGTCGTTATATGGAAAATCCAAGTAAGAACCATTTGCTAGCTGCCAAAAGAATCTTTCGTTATCTTAAAGGCACAGTTGATTTTGGTATTATGCACAAAGGTGAAGTGAAAAGCTCCTTATTTAGATTTACAAGCAGTGATTATGTCGGTGATTTTGAATATAGGAAAAGCTCATCAGGTTTTGGCTTTATGATGAGTTTTGAAGCAATATCATGGTCATCAAAGAAACAACAGATAGTGACATTGTCATCCATAGAAGTTGAATTTGTTGCAGCAGCTTTATCCTCCTATCAAGTTCTTTGGTTGAGAAGATTGCTTGAGACACTTCAGCAGCATCAAAAGGAAGCAATAACTATCTATTGTGATTATATTTTAGCAATAAAGATTTCAAAAAAGTCCAGTTCTTCATGGAATAAGTAAACATATTGTTGTCAGATACCATTTTATACACAATTTGTGAAATGGTGGTGTAACTGATTTAGTGTTTTGTAACAGTGAAAGTCAATAGTTGACATCTTAATAAAGCTATTGAAGCAAATTGTGTTTGAAAAACTTAGAAGGATGCTTGAAGTATGCTTTTCAACGGAAGTTGCAATTAGAGGTGTGCATGGGCCGGGCGGCCCGGCCCGGCCCGAAGGCCCGCCAGAAAAATGGGAGGGTTTGGGTAAAAATATAGGCCCGAAAAATGGGCTTGGACAAAAAACGAGGCCCGTTTAGAAAATGGGCCGGGCCTCGGGTAAGATTTTTTTGGCCCGGGCCCTGCCTGATTTTAATATTAAATTATTTTTTAAAAAAATTATTTTTAATTTTAAGTAACTTTAGTATTTTACTTTACTCTTTTTGTTGTTTTTAATGTTATTTTAATATTGTAAAACTTTTGTTATTATATAATTTAGTTCTTAATTTAATTTTAATTTGTTTCAATTTTCAATTTAATATAATTACTTTTTATTTTATTTTAATTTATGTATTATTTTAAGAATTATTTTAGTCTTATTTTTTATTTGTTTTTTGTTTTAATATTTGTTTTTATGTTTTAAATGTATTTGATTTATTATATTTTAAAGTTTTTTATTTAATAAAAAAAGTAGAAATTTTTTTTTAATATGGCCGGGCCGGGCCGAGCCGGGCTCGGGCCTACCATTTTTTTCCCGAGCCGGGCTTGGACAAATTTCTAGTTCCATATTTCGGGCCGAGCCGGGCACGAGCCTTGAAAACTGGCCGAAATTTTTTATGGGCCCGGCCCAAACCCGGCCCGGCCCGACCCATGCACACCTCTAGTTGCAATTGATGTCTACAGACATCAGTTTAAGGGAGGGTGTTAAGATATTTCTCTATGAAATAAGAGTTTTTGTTTTAGTAGTTCCTACTTTTTTGTAGATTGCTTCCTAATTTTTAGCTAATGAGTTGCTTAACTATTAAGAGAAGTTTGGTTTTTAAAGTTATTGAAATCACCTATATTAAGGTGGTTATTTCATGAATAAAATAGATAGTTCAACTTTCCTTTCCTCTGAGTCTATTTTCTTATTAAAGTCTTTTATTTAGTTTTAACAAAAATTCTCAATTAACAAATTTCTCATATTTTTATTAAATTTTAGTTTTTCACTATCAAGACTTGATCTGAATTTGTTTAAAACATCTATAATAACTTAATTTTTATTATTTTAAACTTCAATCTTTTTATATTTAAATTTTATTAATTGAAGTTATCTTTTTTTTCATCAAGAAAATTTATTTATTTATTTCATTGAAAAAAAAAATTCTCTAAGAGTATTTTTTTTTTTTTCAAGAAACTCCATTCGATTTCACTATGGTTTTAGTTATACTAATGCCAAGATCACATATATTTTAATGAGTATATATATTTACTTTAAATATATTTAATAATTTATTGTTATCGAATATGTATTTTATATACTTATACTATATTGCAAATATATACATACATATTTAGATTGAACTCCAATACTCCAATTTTTTTCCAATTTACTTTTATATGTATATTTTCATTCAATATCCATTAAAACATATATAATATGTTTTCAATTCTATAATTTATACATAATTCTTTATAGTAAATTTATATTGAATTTTAGAATACATATTTTTCTTAATATTGTGTTATGTAAATTTTATGGTGGTCAGCTCCACACTGACTCTGGCTGTTTCGATTGGTGTGCACTATTTTTGTGCTAAAATAAAACATCAAATGACCCTTTCTGTACTAGTAAAAATTTCAGTTTGCACTAGTTGCACTGGCTCGTTCCAGTCAATTTCGGTCATACCGAGTGGAATATGATACACCAAATAATATTAAAAAAATATTTATTTTATCATTTGTTTCGTTTGTGTTAAATTAAGTTTTATTTGATAAAATATTTTGATATAACAAAAATTATTTTTGAACAAAGACTTAATGAAGTTCAAAGTTAAGATTTCTCAAAGACACTGAAAATTACTTTGAGCACTTAAAAATTACTTTAGACAAATTTCAATCATTTTAAAACAAGTGAAAAATTGCTCTCTTATATTTACAAAATTGTTTTTAAGTTTCGAAGTTTAGAAACATTGAGCAAAAATATACAGTATTGATACTTAGACATTTTTATTGATACTCATGCCTGGTATTGATATGGAATTGTCATTCTGGATTTTTTGAACAAAGTAAAAATATCAATACTTATTATTAAGTATCGATACCTTTTTTGATATCGATACGAATTGATATTCTGACTTCAAGGAAAAATTGAGCAAAAGTGTTAAGTATCGATAATTGCAATTACCTAAAAAAATTTATCGATACCCTCCTTTGATATCGATATGGTTTTCAGGTTTGATGTTTTGAAAATTATTCAAAAATTACTCAAGTATCGATACGCATAAAAAAGTATCGATACTTTTAATCAAGTATCGATAAATTTCTCTAGGTATCGACATGAAAAAGGAGAAACGGTCACTAAATTGGACATTAAATGCTTTAAGTATCGATACCCTCAAAAGATATCGATACATGTTGTTAGAGGTGACATTAATGCACTAGTTTTTACATCCCCAACGACTCTATTCAATTCTACAACAATCACAATGGATGGAAATCAATTTGGGAGTATAACTATCATCTTCAAAAGGTTCAACAATAACATGAGAGTACAAAAAGATCAAAAAGTCATCCCATCAATCTTTGTGCTTAAATTCTTCATATTTTTCTTGTATACACTTGTGAGCATTTAGTGTTTTTCAATCAGCTCAAGTGTTTTCTTTGTATTAGTGCTTAATTGGCAAACATTCTAATCTTGTAAGGATTATTTCTTTGTTTGCTCTTTTGAGAGGGTTTGTATCTTAAGAATTGGTAGAAATCTTAAAGGAATTGTAAGGTTAAACATTGTCCTCAAAGGTTCATCAAATTAGTGAATTTATAAAAATCGTTAATTATGGAAAGTTAAGTAGTGGAGTAAGCAATTAGGGCCGAACCACTCTAAATTTCTTGAGTTCATTATTTCATACTTTTTCTTTTGCTTCCACAATTTTTAAAAGGTCAATTCAAACCTCCCTCTTAACTATTTCAGTTAATTGATCGAATTAAAAATTTTAAACTTTGAAAAATCAACACTTGCATTAATCAAAACTACACTTAATCTAACAAACTTTAAAATAGAAAATCAAAATATAATAAAAATTAATAAACTCGCTCAGGGGTCAAAATAATTTCTCCTCGCGTTTACCTTCTTTTATTTCTTTTAGGGAAGAGGGAAAGAAGTTGAATACCTAAATACCTAATATTTTAGCTTTTAGCTTGGTTTCAGAAAACCTCTTTCAACCTTTGATATGTATGTTAGTATTAAATGGGTTAATGTTGTGGATTATATTCTCGTTTAATACATTAGATGTTTTTTTTTGTTAATTTTAAATTTACTGAATGATAGATTTTGATTTTAGAGTTTATTGATGAGTATTTTATATAATTGATAAATATTTATATTCAAAATATATTTAATATCATTCATTTAATATTTTTAAATATTAAAATGCATAAATTAAATATTTTTTAAAAATTTTCAATAAATTTGAAAAGGTACATCACATACCAATATCAATACATACCAATTCTAATAGAAAAATAATGTATTTACTAATACGGTACCGACTACCTTAATAAATTTACAATAATTTTACGTATATAACTTTTTTCTCATATTAAATCCACTTTACAACTTTTAATAAGTGATTTATAAATATAGCTTTTTTAATATTTCCATTATATGCTCATTTTCTTGATGTAACTTTATTTTGGTTAAATTAATTGTATTTTTTATAATGTAACTCTCACTAAATTAATTTTATATAAATCCAATTATTACGTTAGTTTTATGAACTTAGCAATGTTTAGATTTGTTTTATACTTATTATGAATATTATTCTTTATCATTAAAAACATTAATTGACTAATAGATTAACAAACAAGTGAAACATAAAATACTAATGGATAGTTCTTTTTATGTAAATTAATGCTATCTATGTTATGTGTTTATTAATTAATACAAAATTTTATTACAAACCAAATTTACAATTATCAAAAATCGTTGGATGTAATATTAAGATACATTTTATTCTTAAAAGGAGAATATGAGTTCGAGTTTCAAAGACAATATTGTTGAGAGGAGCAACTATGAACACTAAATATGGACCATGAACAATTTAAAAAAAATTAAATTCACAATTCATCATATTATTATTGTTGTTTTGATAAGTTGACCATTTTATTTTTAATAATTTAAAAAATAATTTCCAAAATTTTACCATCTACCTTAAAAATCATACTTTTATTTGTGTTAATAATACGTTTAAAGTTTTTATCATATTATTCATCACATTAGTAAGAGAATGTACAATAATTTAATATTTTAATTGACATATGCAACCATCCCGTATATCTCACAAGTGTGAAACTATTATTCATATGATTCTAAATAAAAATATTAATTTTAAATAATAATATATTCATTCTAACATCAATTATCATTTTTTCAAGTTTTAATTTCTTGATTATTATGTTTAAAGTTTTTAATCATGTTATTTGTGAAAATTTTAAGATATTAAAAATCTATATCAACTAATTTAATCATTTTATGCATAGCACGGGTAAAAAGAATTAATTTACATATCAAACAAATATATATGAATGAATTATATTCAATGGTGATTTTTTTAATGTAAAAATAATTAAAAGGAATATCTTGAGAAAATATTCAGGGGCTTAAGATAAATCTAAGTATTTCTTTTAGAGTGAAATTTATAAAAGGACTAATAATAATAATAATAATAATAAAAGGACTAATAATAATAATAATAATAATAATAATCAATTTCAACAATTCTTCTTAATATTTAAAATTGTATTTCCTTCTCAAATCTCAATGTAAGTGACCCTTTTTAAATAATAATAATAATAATTTAAGATACCAAATAAACATGCTATTACAAATCTAGTATGACAAAGTCTTGTATTCTCTAATCCTTTCTGAACAAGATTAAGTGGACATTCTGAACAAGATTAAGTGGATTTCCTTTTTCAAATTATAATCAACAAAGCACATTAAAACCACATATGCATGAAAGATAAGCACCTGTGTATGAAATTATAGCTAGGAAGAAACAAAAACAACTACAAAGTAGGATCATACCTTCTAAGGTTTGCCCCCACAAGGATCATTAGTTTCTCCTTGGAGCATTAAATTATTTAATGATTTATAAATCCCATTTCCTCTTATTTAAAGTATATATAATAATTTTTAATTCCATATGTTACCATGAAAAACAAGATTGCAAGCTGAGGTCATGCCATCTCACAAGTATTTCTTGCAGAAGAAGAAAATAGATGACTACATAATTGTGAAATTGTCAAGTCTACTTCTA
The DNA here is from genome assembly GCF_007990345.1 of Gossypium hirsutum. Classification (NCBI taxonomy): domain Eukaryota; kingdom Viridiplantae; phylum Streptophyta; class Magnoliopsida; order Malvales; family Malvaceae; genus Gossypium; species Gossypium hirsutum. Next base: position 87,575,529 of record NC_053430.1, on the reverse strand, counting down.
AGGATGGATTTAGTGATAGTAATGTTTCTAATATTGTTCTAGTTGTTCTTTGTGCTTCTCCCACCTTAGTATTAAAAGTTATAGATTGCAACCATACTTTCTAGCACGACTAACTCATAAATAACCTTTACAGATATCTAAATTTGTGAATAATGCTTTTGGTACAAGTAGTCTAAGTGGAATGAAAGCATTTAGATCAAGCATCTCTTCTTCGATTTCTTTTTAGGTTTCTAGACCGATGTGATCTTTTGGTACTTTCTTATTTTATTAATCAAATTATCTTCAGCATGATAGAATAACAAAAGATTAGTAGTATTGTAAGCTTGCTCAACTAAATTATAATTCTGTGGCCCAAGTATGAGCGATTATAGCTACAATCAAGGTAATTTTCCATTTTCACTAGGGAGATCATATCTCCACTTAAGTGGAGTAAATTACTCAAAGTCTACATATAACTTACTAGTGGCCAAAATTTAAATGATTATAGTTATGGCCAGGGGAGTTATCCTCTTTCACTGGTGAAATAAATTTCTCAAACCCTGTGTATAAATTATTAGCAGCCAAGTTTTGAACAATCTTAATTGTGACTGGGGAATCCACTAGGGAAATCATGTCTCTACCTAAGTGAAAAAAATTACTCAGACCTTGCATATGAATTATTAGCGACCAAATTTTGAGTTATCATAACTGCAGTCAGGGGAGTTATTTACTTCTACTAGAAAGATAGTTATAACATCATGACCAAAGTTTCTTACAAATTAAGAATGAAGTTACTGCTAGTTCATGAACCCTATCATAAATTATATAAGCATTACCTACAATCTATGGATGGTAATATTCATATTCATCTCGCGCTTTAATGAGGTGGAAGTGTTTCCATTGCTTGAGGGTCGAACTTAGGAAGCAGTGGCCTTTGAGGATGATACAAAAGAAAAGTGTTTCCGATATTTTTGGTGAAGATAAAATAATAGTCGGTGGCATTTCACTAAATGTAATCACTCTTCCCCAATGGAGTCACTAAAATGTAGAGAGTTCTTTTGGTAAAGTGAGGAGATGTTACAATTTAGAAAAACGAGATGTCGGAGAGAGATGGCAGAGAGAAAGATCGGAGAAGACTCTCGAAAACAAGTGCAATGACAGGCGGTGGTGATGGACACAATAAGGGGATGAGAAAGATAAGAGCTATGGGATTGTCATGATTGTAGAAGGAATAGGATGATAAGTTTGTCAAAAGATCAAAAAATCCCCCAAAAGAGACGTTTAAACCTCATATTACTAGTAGTGAGTAATGAGAAAGAAGTTATGAAAATAGTGAATATAATAGTAGTTTGGTTAAAGTTATTCTCGTGTAACTCATTCTAGCAAAGAGAGTGCTACTTGCAAACTTAAGTGCAAGTGCATAGTTTGATCAACAAAGAGAGGGAGAGAAAACACTTGCTCTCTAAAAAAAGGTTAAAAAGTAGAATTCTTAACAATATCTGTATCTAAGCCTCTAAACCATGTTCTCCAAAACATCCCAACAGTGGAGCAAACCTAAGAATTCTGTCAACTTTCTTAAGTTTAGCTCCATAACTTTCTCAACATAGAGTGGTTATGCAATGAATGATATTTCCTGAACTATTATTGACAGAAGTGTTAATAACAAAAAATTGAGTATCTACAAACACTAGACAAAAAGATTATTTATAAAACCATAAAAACTTTCAAAATATTAACTTTGTTCAACAATAAATGACATTTTTTTATCAATAAATGTTAACTCTGTAAAAATTTGACCTTATTTAATTATTTTTAATAGCATAAAGATTAAATTAATTCTTAGAATAGTAGAGAAACTAATTTAATATGAGCTCTATGATAAAGGGTCTTGCCAAACACTTACACCAGTGTAGTTCTATTGAGTTAGAAATTTTCTTTGCTTCTATTCATACCAAATTATGACACACCTACATATGTAGATGACATGAATTTATGTAAATTTATATTTATAAAAAATATTTAAAAAATGAAACTTTGGTTAAAAAGATAAAATTGAGACATTAAAATTATATTATCTAAAGACTCAAATTTTAATGCCAATCATACTACTAGCTTGGTGACAAACTTAGGTTTCAAGTTTATTGACATGAGGTCTAAGGTTCAATTCCTGTGTTTGAAAGCCCTTTCCCCTTCCTCCTGTTGTTTACATATAACAAATAGTTAAAAAACTTTAATTTATGCGTAACTTGATATGCATGATCTACAATAATGAAATATGACGTTTGAATTGTTAAAATATTAATCATATAAAAAGTTATAGAAGGATAAAATCACTTAAGTTTTACATCAATGTAAGTGAATCCCTCCCCTTAAATTAATTTTTATAAATTTTATATAAAAATAAATCATTTTATTACGCATAAATGAATTCCTTTAATTTATGCTCATTTTTTTTTAAAAAATAGTATCCAAATATGCCACTAAGCTTTAATTTATACCTCAACAAACTCTTAACATAAATCACCCTTTCATTTTAATGTAAAACCATATTTAAGTTTCCTTTAAGAAAAGCATATTTAAGTGCAAATAAGAAGATAAGGGTTTATTTGAATTAGAGAAGTGACTTCAAACATAGCATTGATTTCAAATAAGAACACTGAGTGGATATATAATATGTTTGGGGAAAGAAGAAAACAAAGAAAAGATAATATGCAGACTCATTGTTATTTATTGCTCAATTTTCAGGCAAACAATACTACTATGGATTAAAGACAATACTTACTAGGGAGGAAACAAACCAGAGCAAGCAAGTACTTACATGATAGAGGTTACAGACCATTCTTTTTAACTGACGGAGGCCAAGACAATCTCCTGTGGCTTGTACCATCGACAGGATCAAAGTCCCCCACCTCGCTATTTTCATCATCTGCTTCTTGGCGTTCAAGTTCTTGGCTTCTGAGGCTTTTGATAGCTAAGTCATCAAAACTCGTTTCATTTTTCCAAGCCGGAAGAGTTGTGTGCTCTGAGTCTCCTCCTATTGCTCTATGGGAGGGATCCTTGACTGGTGTTGTTGGTAATGGGGTTGCAGAATGCCCCACTCTCAAATTTTGAAGGGTTGCAAATGACTCTCTTGTTGCAGACATGGCCTCAAAGAATCGGGTGCAGGATGCTAATGCAACTGGAATTGGACGGAGCATCTCCTGTGTAAGGAAAAGGAAAACAACATCACATAAGAGAGGCAAAATGTCACGCTCTTGATCGTACATATATATATATCAAAATGCATCTTTAATCCTACCCCCCAAACTGAAGGAGGCTCCTTAAAGTTTTGGCTCCATTGGAAATCAGTAACAGCAGCAGTCAATGCACCATAATCACTTGCAGCCTTCATCAGTAATTCAGAAAATTGTTTCTGCATAAATCCAAGTAAAATGGCCTTTAGTAGTGAAACTAAATCCTTCTCTTTTTGGTTCACAAATTGAACTAAAACAACCAGCCAAAAAGCCTAAATTTGTTATTCTTGTTTTCAGTTTATTTTTTGTATGGAAGAATACTACTAAAACGTGCATAATCGTGCATTCAATACTTTAACATGGCATTATTTAGAAAATTGCATTCGAATATATGATTTTTTTCTAATATCTACTGTCTTGTATCTTTCAACAAACTAATATCCTTAAACTTCTCAATTTCCATTCTGATACTACAAGGTTCGCATGCAATGGGAGGAATCAAAGTAACTGAATCAGTGCATATCCAAAATAACTATATCAATAATCCAATTCTCCTCTGACCTTTCATCATAAACTAACAAAAAATTCGCACAAGAGTTCATACCTTACAGACCCAATTGCAATGTCATGAAGCCCAGTGGGCAACATGTTAATCTTTTTAATGATTAAATTTTCATGTAAAATTGCATAAAATCTGAAATTTTGGAACTGAATGTGGAATATGTTGTTTTCACTAGTATAACGTGACAAAGCAGATAAATACAAATTGAGGACAAGATAGGGAAAAAAGGTTAAACAAATAAACTGATATTTAAAGTATGTTCATAACCTACAAGTACTTGATCCAGGATCATGTTTGGCAGATTGTGAAGTTGAAAGTTTTTTCAGGTGATCTTCACCAGATACGAATATTCTGGTTCATGAAAACAAAAGTAAATCTCATCTTTAAAGCAACTACCAAAAATGCATGAGGAAAGTAGCAACCTAAACGTCTAGTTCCCATGTTCCACTATAATAAACTTTCCAGACCAGTACCAAATTCAATAGCTTAGAATCTAAAAAGCAACTGAACACAGAAGTTCTACCTGTAAGCACTCATCACTAGACCAAGGAAAACAAGAACCAAAATCTCAAATTCTTTTCTGTGCTTATATTTAAACTAAACCACAGAAGAACGGAAAACCTGATATTCTGCTTCCACGGGAATGCAATCTAGGGAATAAGGTTGTTGCAGACGAGCTATAATTCGATCCTGCCAAAATAATAAAGCAAGAGAAAAATAGTCAGATAATAAATGAACTCATCTTGGTTGTGTGATATGAAAAGTAGGAATACAATGTGTTAGGGCAAAGACAATATCTAATTGTAGGAAAGCTATGGACAAATTTTTTGTTTCTGTTTTCAACACAATTTTCTTGGGACAAAATAAATAAGCCAATGACATAGTCCTCACAAGGGTATCAACACAAACAGGTCAATACAGTCTGAAATCCACGAATAATATATAAACAACAAAGCCGTCAAGGATCACCAATAAATGATATGCACATTTCTGTAGTTCCATTATTGTTTACAGCACCATTTTGATAAGAATTTTGAAAGTTGAATTTGGTCTGGGTCATGGGAGTTCTAAAACCAGACATAAAACTTACTAAGAGCAGAAATAAAATCTCTTATCTTCCTAACCCTATTGACAAGTAAAAAGATCAAAAGGAATTGTTGCAGAAAGTAGTGGCAGAGAAATTCAAAACCACTAAAATGGAAGTCATATGTTGCACATATGAGTCTATATCTATAAAATTCCATCAAAAAAACGTATCATGAGACAATCCGGACAGTAGCATGCTAAAGTACACAATAAGAAAACCTGAAATTACCTTATTCTGAATAACATCTTTCAATATAGTAGTAATCCTCGCCAATGTTTCACACTTCTTTTCCATTTCACTCACGTGTGTAAGGTGTGCAACATTTTTGTCATCCTATACATACCATAAAATGGGTCAGTTAAAGTAGAAAACATGCAGTTAGAGAACTGTACTGTAGTTGAATCAGCAAGATTAAGTTAAAAGCAAAATTCATTGTTTTCTACAAAATACTTTTAAATTTTACATTAAAATATTTTCAAATGTATACTAAAAGTTGGAGTGAAAACTACATAAACATATGAAGCTACCAAGGTTTTAGTGTGAGTTGTCCATTTATTTATCATTCCTATTTTGAACGAACAAACATGTAATTGAACTGCTCATTTATTTTATTTTCAGTAATAAATCCAACCCTTATAAATACTCGAGAGTTTAATTTCTTCTGGTCAACTGTAAACCTGTAATACTATTCAAAAGTGCCAAGCAATGAACCTTACAAGGAGTGAAAAAAACAATGCAGATAGAATAAATAACCTGGGGAGCTTACCTTTCGGCCCTGTAGTTCAACTTGCAAATCGGCTATCTTTCTCTGTACAGTGGTTAGCTCTCTTAATACCTTTATCAAGTCATCACCGTTTTCTCCTGTAGCAGATGATAAGTTTTGCACTTCTTCCTATAAAAGAAAAACAACATTAATTCTGATTATACACTTTTAGTTCCATAGACGACAATGTACAAACTATTCAACAATGAAATTAAAGAGGAAAATGCTCGAGATATTAGGCTTTGAGACGATATATCTTAGTCTCGATTATATCAGACATGTATGAGTAACTTATCTGCCATTTTAGTTGACTGGCTAAAACCATACGTCTTTGAAAAGTTAAATGAAAATCTCAGACTTCAGCTATTGCTAAGGAACCCTAAATTTACAATTCAAGCAACGAGATCATATGGTTTTGAAGGTTAATTTCTTCATAAAATTAACCATTAAAAGGGTGAGAAGGGGGGGATGCCAAACGATTTCAGCATAAGCATCAAAAACCCAAATTCGTTACACAAACTGCAGCGAGGAATGAGGATTTTGAAATTGCGTGATTTGAAAGTTGAACTTATAAAATCCAATAATTAAATATCAATAAAATCTACCAAAAAGAAAAGAAATTATAAGACGCAAAGCAAATGGAATTAATTAAGAAACAGAAAAAAGGAGGAACCTGAGAAGGAGGAGGGGGAACAGAGAAACCAAGATCGGCGGCAATGGAGAGAGCATCGGACATTCCTCCGATGCGCCTCAAAGGCTTCTTCCCAACCCAAGTGGTATCGGTCCCCATTGACATTTCACGCCCAAATGCTACCTTCTAACCTCTCGCCGATCTGAATTTACTTTCAAAGTGATAAAATAAAGTGGGTGATTTGAACGGAGTAGCTAGTTCCCAGATTTGCCAGGCCGGCCTCTGTTTCTACTTCAGTTTTTTTTTTCCCCAACTTATTTGAATTTAAATTACTTTTTCTCATTGGAATTTATAAAAAAAAAGAAAAGAAAAGCGGTATTCTTTCTAAAATTTTTAAATTGTTAGTCTTTTAGAATATTATTTTTTGTGATTAATAAATATTTTTTAGAAAAATTAGTTCATTGAAAATTCATCACTCAAAAATAATTATAAAGGAAAAGTAATTATATTAAAAATATGCAATACAAATATCATGTGTATTTCTAGACTTTATTATATAATAAAATTATGTTTATGAAGAATTTGAATATAGAATATGAGTTACACATATTTATTTTTGAAATTTTTTTTAAAATATTAAATTTCTTGATAAAGATGATTTTTTATCTAAATACACCATTAAATATTTGTAGCTGCATTAAATATAATTTTGACTTAATTCACAAATTTGTATCTATTTTTTTTCATTTTGATACCTAAATTTTTTTGTCACAAGTGGTACCTAAATTACTTTTTTTTCTCAAGTTGATACATTCGTTAGTCAAACCATTAAGTCTATTTAAGAAAAATGTTTAACCTACAAATTGGTACCTAAACTAAGTCTTCTTTTTCCTATTTTGGGTATCTAAACAGTTTTTTAGTCCCAAGTGGTACATTGTTATACCCTTACCTCCTACCTGGACATATGGCATCACAAGAAGCAACTAGGAAGCACTCATGGATGGCCCTCAGAATTATACCACCCGACGAATGACCAACCATTCGCTAAATAGCGAACCCTCTATTAGGCCACCCGTTTTTTCGCGAGTACGTACTTATTCCCCAAGATGGGATCACTAAGGCTAACAACCTCTTATTATCTCAACAAAGGGAATGTTAAAGCAGTACTACACTTTATGACAATTAGGGTGTAACGACCTTGCCACCTAGACTACCATACGTTTTTTATATCTCAAAGTTGTCGATGATGTGCAAGACAATAAGGATCCTCCCCCTATATATAACCCAACACCCAATGATAAGGTATCTTATATACCCCAACACACAATGATAAGGTATCTTCTCTCATTTTTAGCAACCAAAAAGCATCCAACCTAGCACACAATCTCCCTTATCTACCTTAAGTTTCCTTCTTCTTACTTCTCTCACTTTACCTCTCCACTTATCAAGGTGAATCGACCTCTTTGTCACCACCACCATCTCCTCCTAACTCTTCTATTGTTGAACACTTGTATCAACAATTGGTGTAATGAGCATGGTTCGAACCATGCCTCCTTTTTCAATCGATGCCCTCTGTCAACCCAACAAACCCTAATCTAGAGCTTTTTTCAAACCAAACATCTACTTAACCACATGCACTGGCTACAAAGCAACCAACCTTCAATTTTGACCAAATAATACCATGCCAATCTCAGCCTCCTCTTGGTGCTTCATCCTCTCTCTCCCCAGAGACATTCTCTCATTATACTACTAATACACTTTCCACGTTGGTGGTTTACTCCACCTCCCCAGGTTACTATTGCTACCACTCCTACTGACCATGCATCTCAGCATCAAAACTCTAGCTCCTAACAACAAAGTCACTGAGATATAAAAGAAGATGTGTCGCCTTAAACTACAACTTCCTAAGTAACAACACCAGTTTCAAGAACAACAAGAGTGCCAATGCCTTTTGGACTTAAAGAATAGTTAAAATGAATAGTTAATAGAGGAGTTCAAGATAGCCAAAGACGCTTCCAGAAAGGATAACCAAAATGCAACATGAGATTAAACGAGGCCTAAATGTAAGATGAGATCGTTTAATTCTATGCAAAATTCTGCATGCGGACGTTGAGACCTAATGATGAATGCTAATTTGTGTAAAATTACACAAATTTTAATTTATTTCATGTCTTATTATTACAGAATTTTAATGTCTTAATCATATTTAATTATGGTAGTTATAGTTAAGTTGGTTGGTAGTTTATACAATTAGTTTTATTGCATTTTATTATGTCTTGAAACTAGCTATTTAATTTGTATTTTTTTTATTACATCTTTAATGCTTGTTTTAGTTTTAGGCATGTTTAATGTGTTTTCATTACAACTTTATTGTTGCATTTTAAGGTGCCCTAATATATTGTTTAATGTGTGATTTAATATTCCTAGGAGAGTCTAATAGCCGATTTTAAAGGCTTCAAAAATGGTTGCTTGTTTTTGGCAAAAGGGAATCAAATGAGTTCACACCATAAGTGGCAGTTTGGGTTAGCAAATGGTTGTTCGTGTGGGCTAAAAAATGACCATTCGGTTAACACTTAAATGCACTATCCAAATTGAAGGGATGAATGGGCAGATTCTATAAGCTGAATTAATTATCTAAGTTGAACAAACATTTGCTTCATGACTAAGGATGCATATATGGACGACAAGGGGGAAGAATGTGACATAAATGTCATTCAATAGATGAACATATGTCATTAAAATTGGTTCATGTATGGGTTGATTCATGTTACTTATTAATGGCCAAAATTGGGCATTCATGTCCTAGTTTTTAGTATAAATAGTTGGCTTGTGAACATGTAAAGGTTAGATCATTTTGTTATAAAACATATATTTGAGTTAATTCTATTTGTTCTTCAATAACTACCAAACTTATCAAGAATTTCATTATTGTGGCATTCACAAAACAGATCTTATCACTTTGTTCCCCATCCCAATGTGTGGTGATCAACCTTATACCTTCGGTTCTTATCTCATTATAGATAGCGGGTCAAGGTTCATTCCCTTCCCAAACTTTGTGAAGCAACCTTATAGAATTCGAGTCGCGTTGTCATATAATGTCGGTTCTCTTTTGGTTCGTTTATTATTCGTAACTTATATTCATTATCCATCTATTGTTTTATCTTTTCTTTTCGTAATTCATCCATTTGTTCAAGCAAGTACCTATTTAGATGATCGGGACACTTAAATAGTGAATCAACTCGTAATCGAGTTCATGTCACCTTAAGAAGAAGGAATAATTCAATCTACCCTCCACAGGTAGAATGACCAAATACAATGGGATAACCATTTCGTTGATAATATGCGTCTGACTGGTTCCCAAGGCCAAAGTCCCCGTGATAATGATGTTGGATTTGGTGCTCTAAGTGTAGTATTTTCATCTAAGTACACTTGAAATTTTTTCGAACATATTAGTTAATAAAATTATTCATGAATTACATTAATATTTTTTATATTGGCCTTACATGGTTTTTGCATGCAAAGCAAAATAGAAGCAAATGTTGCACATTGGTTATCTAATGTTTAACTAATCCTAAGTGGTATTATGTGGTCGAATCATAATACAAAAATATAGTTTGTATTAGTAGACGAGCCTAAACATGCCCTTAGCCTAATTGAGAATTAGCAAACTGATTAAAAGACTAATATGTTGTCTATCAAGTCCAGTTAGGGAGATGTTTTGTCTTGAGTATTAGAGTGGATGACTCCCAGAAGATAGAGACACAGATACGACTAACTGGACTATTAATACATCGGGTAAGACCCAAGCAAAATAGATCTTGAATTCATTTATGGATTTATTCACTGGTGATGTTCATAGTGTGATGTACCTAAATCCTGAGTGGATGACGGCCTATGTATGCGTGACTCGTACACTTTGATGTAAGTAAAATCCTGAGTTCAAATAGATAAAGAACTGAAAGCTAGTACTTTAGGTGTACAACTTCTGTAGTATGTAGTGTTATTCACAACAGTGGAATTCAGAGCCAAAAACATGGGTAAACGATATCCTCTCATTGGCATTGCATGGTTGATGAAAAGTAAACATGGCCACAGGTCATCCGTCTTTGTGATGGATGATTTGGTCCCTATTTGATAGTGACTGACTTTTCATAAAGGAACATGTAATGATTACCATGAGATAAAATAGGATCATATTGGGCGAACAAATATTATCCCAAAGAGATCAAGGATATCCTATGAGGGTAACACACTTATGACAAGGTCATTGGACGAGCACACTGAGTAGTTGCTTTCATAATGGTATGTTGTTGAGGACAACTCAATCATGATACTATAGTGGAATGACTTTGTGACTAAATGAGTTTATAATTAATAGGCAAAAAGCCGAAACTTAATTATAAATCATTTGAGCTTCAACTACATATACCTAATCGGTCCCTCCATTAGCTCTTTGAAACGAAAAATAAATTGTGTGTTTGAATAGAAATGAATGAAATAAATAGAAAAGGAGAAATAAGAACATTCAGAAATGATTACGATTTTCTTTGAAATAGAGAAATGGAATCATTTGGAAATAAACGTAGGTTTCCGAAAAAGGAAATGGAAATGAAAATGAAAATGAAAATGAAAACTTGCAACCCTATATAGGATTACTTAAAAAATGATAGGAGAATGAGTTTATTTTTTTAGACTATTTTGAAGCCTGAAAATGAAAATAAATCATTCGGTCATAGTGGACATGTTGAGTTGTGACATATTGAACAAAATTTCTCAAAATTTTATCGGGGTAAAATCGGTAAAATTTTATCGATGGTAAAATTGTCAATTTTACTGGGATAAAATTAGGGTAAGAAAATTATTTAATATGTAGATATTAAAGTTTATTTTGGGAAATAGAAAAACTAAATCGGGTTGGATCATATTACAAAGTATTGGGTCAAAAAGGTTCAAAAAGTAATCATAATTGGACTCGATGTGAAAGAGGCCCAAAACCCCTCATGTAAGGAGGTAGAACGACAAAACCCTAGTATCATTAACTAGGTTTGTTGTCCCTTATATCCTAGATAAACTAGGATATTATTTTTTTAGTGGAAATAAACTTCTACAACTCTATAAGGGTTCTCTACCTTCTCTTTCTATAAATAGATGACACCAATAGAGCTATCTAGACAACTTTTGAGATATTGTTATTCTACCAAAAAATAGAGAGAATTTATTCTCAACTTATAAACATATTTTTTAGAATAACAATTTTACCGGTTTCTATTAAAGAAGAGAATTTTTGTTTTCACCCCAAAAGGAAAAAAAATTTTCTAGCTATGTGTTTTTATTCAATTGGTTTAAACCCACACTCGAAGCAGTTCGTGGTACAAGAATAGTAAAGATCGTTTGGTTGAAAGTTGTAAAACATCAAGGATCCACTTATCCTAAAATACAGGTATGGATTCTGTTAAGGTTTATTGCTATAAATATCACAAACAAGTCAGTTTTGAAAATCTTAATTTTCCGTTGTGCAAGAAAACCGTTTTCAAACCAATTTTTTTCAATAAATGATGCTTCTTTGGAGGAGCAAATGCTAACATTAAAGAAGGAATTATTGCAAAAGTTCCAAGAGGTCAAGACAGATGAGAACTCCCACTTGTCTCGGATGTGTTGGCCTATAACCTCCCTTCATCTTTCAAGCTCCCCAAGTCTCTTATGGTGGTCTAAGGGACTCGAAAGACCACTTGGCCCAGTACAAGAACTATATAAAAATCTTGGGTGCCTTTGATGAAATCAAATATTGGGTCTTCTCTGTGACCCTTACCCATACCATCTGAACATGGTACTTGCCACTCCCGAGGTGTTCTATTCTTACTTTTAATCAGGTAGCCAACCTGTTCATGAGTTGGTTCTTGGCCAACAAGACTTTGCAACAATCCTTGACCTATCTGATGTCCATTTAGTAGAAAGAGGGCGAATCTCTCTAGGACTTTGTGAGGCGCTTCAACGTGGCTACCATGATAACTAAAAAGGTCTCGAATGATCTAGTCATATAAGCTTTCATTGCTAACACCACTCATTCCTCAAGTACAACATCATTGGAAAACCCCTAGACAAGCTTTCCACCTTATATGAACTCATTCATAGATTCGTGAAAAGTGAAGAGATTTAGTAAGGCAATGCTAGATCCTCTACTAGTACAATCGTTAGTTAAACTTATAAGCCTATTTTTAAAAAAAAGATAACAAAGTAAAAATTGAAATGTGGCAAAAAGGAGAATATTATTTTCTCTTATATATATTCTTTTTATTATTTTTTTCTTTCTTCAACACTATACTAATGGTCAAACTAGTCAAGTCACCAATTCTTAATTTGATCAGTTCATTCAGTTTGGTTAAATAATAAAAAATATAAAAATATAACAATAATTTAAAATAGAAAAGATTAGTTCAACTGGTTTTTTTCAGGTTGGTTCAATCAATATGTATTGGTTTACGAGTCAGTTGGTTTAACTCCTATCTTCGGATTAGTACCTTGACAGGTTCCGAGTCTAGCTAGTCTGGTTCTAAAAACGCTAGTTTTGACTGATAAATACCTTTTTTTTATCTTATCAAGTCGAGCAAGCAAGCAATAAAGTTCAAAAATAGAATTAATCGCTAACGTCTCAACCTTAGGAGTTAAGGGGCAAATTTCAAGAATTGTTGGTTTTGTCAAACATTATGAAGGAAAAAAAAAAGAAAAAGAAAAAAAAGTGAGAAATAATGTAAAAATAAATAAATAAATAAAATAATTAAAAAATATTTTTTATGTTTATATGATGTGGCTATTCATTATTGGCTAGAATTCTTTTTAATATATATAATATTTTTGGTGTAAAATAAGTAACAAAAGAATATTTTAAGTATAACTTGTGACAAAAAAGTTTAGATACTAATTTGAGAAAAATGATATAATTTAGATACTAATTTGTAGGTTAAGCTCTTTTTTAAAATAGGTTTAACAATTTGACAAACGGTTTGACTAATAGTAGGAAAAAAATAATTTAAGAAGCACTAGTGACAAAAAAAGATTAAGCATAAAGATGGGAAAAAGTATATAATTTAAATCTATAAATTTTTATAAGCCTTTGGCTTCAGTTTTTTAATTTTTATAAAGTAATCCAATAAAACATAGAATAATAATACCATATGATTTGATAGGGATTAAACTAGTTGGGGATTGAATTGGTCGGTGAATAACTCAACAAATTTTGGATTTTTTAAAACATGTTTTTAACAAGTTCTTTTTAAAAAAAATGTATTTTCATTATGTTTTAATTCACTTTTATATTCTGATATTTATAGATTAAATATTTTTAAAAAAAACAAAGATGGATGGAAACAGATTAATAAGACCAATAGTTTAGGCATATGGAGTTTGTAGGAGCAACCTACCCCAAGCATTTTGGGCATTGAAAATCCCTTTCGGTTTATTTAAAATCACCAAAATAAGCCCAATTTAATGAATTTCAGTCTCTCTACAATTTCCAATTTAGAGATCTAGGGTTTCTTTTAACTCTGTTGCTCCCTATAAAACCCTACCCAAGTTTCTTCGTCATATAATGAAAAGAACAATTCATTCCAGGTTTTATCTGCGGAGCTCTCCCTTTTACTCTCTGTTTTTGTTTTGTTTTGGTTTGGTTTAAATTTGTTTTGAGATGTAGAAGAAAAAGTATTTTAGAGTTTAAAATCCCATTGAAGAAGAATTCCCATAGATAGGAAGTGCCGTATGACACTTTATCAGCAGCAACAACGCGCTAAGGAACACACCCGTCTTCCCATCCGCCAATTCTCAGCCCTCTGATATTTGTTCTTAGGTGTTTGATGGTTGGCCGGGAAATCAGGCGGGTGCTTCCTCGAAGCGTGTTCCGCTGTGTGAGTGATTTGAAACGGGTCTCTGAGGGTTTCCTTTTGAATGGTTTTTTTGTCTATCATTTTTGGGTCCGATGCCACGTCGCCAGTAGCCAACAGCAGTGACCGGCGATGCTATGATTGGACCGATATAAATTCCATGTTTCGCTTGCTGATAGGAACCTGTGGATCTGAAACGTTGTGATCTACGGAGCCGTTTTCGGCGATTACAGTTTATAAATGGATGGATTGTGGAAGCCAATGAGGATTTGATTATTATAGTTGGAATTACCGACTGAATATTTAATTTATCTTGATGTCAACTCGACTGGCTGTCTGAGGCTTCCTATAATCTGTTTTCTCTTGCTTAGTTCATACTGTAGGAATTATTGAGCCATTTTAAAAATAATTATTTTTGTCAAAAGAAATCATTTACCTACCAAGATATTGTGATTAAGGAAATTGGTTTTTTGGTATTTACAAACGCAAATATAATACAAAACACAAATAATGATGGACTGAAATGTAGTGGAGTAAAAACCTTAAATACCTTGATGAAACCCGTTACATAATTGGATAAAAAAACCTAAATCCGGGGCTTCATTCACTACTTTCCATATGATTTTTATCTGTTTCAGAAATAAAATCAATTGTTTTTAATGAATTTATTTCTTATTTCGAAATTGGCACATGATTGTAGGTGAGCAAAAATTATTGAATTTTTTTTTCTAATTTTAAGTGTCTTAATGAATCTGGAATTTTATAATATGAATGATTTGAATAATTTGTTTCAAATTAGTCTATTTTTTTTCCTTGTTAAGTTTGTTTGAAATTGAGTGTTTCTCTTTCAACAAAAAAAATACTAGTTTTTTTAAAAAAAATGTAAAATTTAATATAATTTTTAAATTTTAAAATATTTATAAAAATTTCAAAATTTAAAATTTAAAAAATTTTAAAAAATAAATAAATAAATTATTTTTTTTTAAAATGATAATTTTAGAATCTAGATAACTTAGTTAATTACTCAAGTTAATTATATATATTTTTTTGATTTAAATTTTTTTCATATATATAAATTATAAATTTATTTATTTTGACATGAAATATGTAATAAAATTTTAAATTTATTTGTTTAATTTTTTTAATTTAAATAAAAAGTTTCACTTAATTTAATTTTAAATCAAATTTTATTTCACCTATTTGATTTTTTAAAATTAAATTAGGATAATAAAATATGACTCATAAATTTGATTAATTTGAAATTTTTCACCTCATCCCTAACTGAAAAACGAAGCAAATTTCAAGCCAATTAACAAGGGTGCGACGAAGTCGGATGTTTCATCTTTCAAGTATTTCTTTCTCTTTGAGATGGTTAAACTAAAAATGGGCATAAATTCAATTAAAGAAACAACAAAATGAATGCAATATCTTCAAAAAAACAATTGGGTGATGTTGCAAGAACAGAAAGGTAAAGAAGATGGAATTGACCAACATTTCTCATTCATTCTCTTTTTCAGGTCCAAAAAACATAGTAAAAGACACTGAGATTAAGATGAGTATGCACCCAACGAGTCGACCCAAAGAAGGGGCTATGCTTGATGTACCTATGCCCCATAACTGGGACAAGGCAGCCTGTAATACGTTAAACCAATGAAAAAAAAAATCAATGCACTCCTCAATCAACCAGAAAAAAAGAATACCGAAAGTGTAAACAAGAGCGTACCTCCATAAACATGACATTTGCAGCTTTGTTTATTTTCTCAAGGTGTAGTCCGTGAGCTAGAAACACCTGTAGCAGAAATATGTTTAACGCAATGCCAAAAGTTTTAAGGAAACTATGGTTCAGCATGGTTGGTCATTATCATTATTCCAAGGAAAAAAAGTTGTTACTACTATCGTTGGTGCAAAAGCGTACTGATTGTTATAATGGACAAACCTCAGCTAAGAAGGACAGAATACCAAGTGCAAGCATCAGAGATAGTGAATTGAAACTTGGCAGCACAAACTCCTGAGATATAAATAGCAATTTTATGTTGAATACTGGAATACCAGGAAATGCAAACCATATTCAAAATTATGATTTCTTGCTAATACAAGTATCAATTAAATGAAGCTCAAAATCTTTTGGCAGTTATCCAGGCAAATCATTTTCACGTCTAGGAGCAAGCACAAAATAACAACAAACTAAATCTTTTCCCTTAAGTGAGATGGGAATTAAAAGTGTTGATCAGCATATTCGGATCCACCAAGGAATAGACTTGGGCAACAATAAGCATCCAAAAATTGTTGCTTCAGCTTTAATATTTGGCTGTCAATACCAGGAAGCAGTAAAAAATCTTAAATATAACTACTAATTCAATTTCACTTATCATTTTCTATTTCATCTAGCCTATGACAGCCCTAGAGTTCATAAACATTAGCATTCCACATTACCGCTTTGGAATGCTTTACTTGTTTGGAATAACTGTATTCATATAAAAGGTATTTTCCATGCATAGAGAATTGCAAGTTTAGGCTATGACAACGTATTCAAGCTGCTGTCAGCTACTGTTGTTGATACAATAAGCGAACTAGGACTTGTTATGAAATGATTAAAACCAGCCATGTATGACTTGTAAGGTAAACCAGTGTGTGAGGTTTCTGGACCAATGAGTCTATTATGAAATCTCTGATTTGCTTCCAAAATCAGAAACTTGCAAGAGACTAATAAATGGTACAATATGCAGAATAGAAAATGCGTCTCTTTAAACATAATGGGGCTTTGTTACATTAGATAAGCCCTGGTCAAACTGTAATTAGTTGCACATAAAAAAAGTGTCTCTAAACATTCAAAAATTGATCATATTATGGCACTCACCTCAAAGGCAAAAGTGCATATTCCTGCAGCAGGGCTAGCCAGTATGGCAAAGGACAGAACTGTTACCCTAAAGAAGGATTATTTGCAACAAGCATTAATAGAATCACAAAAAAAAAAAATTGTAGATATCATAATAAGGCTCGTGAACATAAATTTTGGAATGATGATTACAGAAAATTTTAGGAAGTTTGATGGTAAGCAATGATCTGAAACACGGAAACATAGAAAGAACTTACACAGGCTGATCTGTTGCCTTTGCTGCAGCCTTTATGAGGCAGTAGCTAATTCCACCAGTTATTGATGAAAAAAAACCAATCAAGGCTGCATATATATGGTTACTTCCTCTGAAACTTGAATTGCTTGCTTCCTCAGTTTTCTGTAGCCCTCCTTCCACATCCAGCAACAGGTTTGTCATCAGTAATGCACAATTATAGGAAACCGTGTAAATAATTCCATGATCCAAGAAGAGAAAACAAAATTGAAGGACATGGTTTTGCTCATGGCACTAGCTTCATCATAATCATTAAAGAAAACATGTGCATATGCCTGCACTAGAATGAAACCAGTGTTTTAAAACCTTTTTACAAAAAAATGCAATGTACTCCTCAATGACCTCAACTCTGAAGTTGGAATAATTTCATAGAAAAAAGAAAGAAGATAAGTACATGAATAAAAAATTGAGTCTAAGCGTCACCTAGGAATAAATTTAAAATGGATTTAAACTGTTGCCTCAAACTGCTTTGTTGTGGTTTGGTATAATAAATGGTATCAAGGGTTACTGGGTTAGAGATGATAATTCGTTTATAGAAAGTAAAAATGATAACAAAAAGTTGAAGTAAAGGTTTGATCTATGCATGTAGTTGATTTTCCTGGCATCTCTAAGATGAATTTTATTTTGACTTTTTTCTTATGATTTGGTTAATTTATTGAACTGGCTGGTATTGAGAAGAGGCTACAAACTTAAGGCTCTGAAATCTGAATAACACATAAGATGTCTGAAACTTGGTAGGACTGAAAGTAATCGAGAATAGAGAAATTTCAATATTAGGTGTCAAGGTTTGGTATTTTGGTGTTCGAAATGAGAAGAATCACTGCTAGGTGCTAGCCATTAAATTATTAAGAAATGAATCTAAATTAGTGCAGAAAAGGGCAAATAAATCCATATATGCTAACAGATGAAAAAAAAAAGAAAAGAAAAGAAAAGAAAATCCAGGAGAACTACATAATCGAACATATTTTATCACTTGATGGATGCATAGAAAGTGGAGACAACCTCTCACATACCTACCAGAACAAGGATTTTAATCATGAAACTAAAAGTGACTGAAAAAACTTAAGGCCATATAACAATATTAAAACTTAAGTAACAAATATGCAGAGAAAGAGAAAAGAGAAGCGAAGTGAGGTTACTGAAGAGACTGCAGGATATCATAATTTCAGAAACATGGAAACAATAAAAATCACTCATTAGCATAAATGGAAATACTCCATTATCTTTATAAACATATAGTAGCAAACTAACAAAATATTCCCACTATATTTCAACTTTTAACATATCCAAGGCATTCATTTTGAGCACATTAGAGAAGGTTCTGTCAACTCACTTCTGTACCTTGTGTAGTAAGCATCTGCTGAAAAATGAAAAGCATGCCAGAGAAACTGCAAGCAAGACCTGGAAATGGATGAAAATCAATAAAGTAATTAAACCCTACCACTGTAAGGCAGCTCAATTTTTATAGCATAAGTCAAGATAGAAGGTGAGAATATGTTAACAGACCTCCAATTTCTGTAATTTTCAACTTCTCATACAAAATAATTCTAGCCACGATTGAAGCCATTATTGGAGTTGTAAAGCTTAATAAAATAGCCAAAGAGAAAGGTATCCTTTGAATGCTGAAAACAAAATTGAGCAAACCAGTTATGACTACCAGATTATCTTATTTTTGTTAACAATGAAAAATCTTACTTGCCATAGCAAGAGCAATTTCAAGAATTGCTAGTTTAAAATAACTAGAGAAATTAAAAAGAAGCAAAACCTAGTTTTGGAAACTAATGTTTAAACCATTATCAACAGTGGGTTATACTAGCAAACGGGTTAATTCATGTTTAGCTTGGTAATAGTCTACATCCTATGCCAATTTATTGTCTAAATTTCCAATTTCACGTAAAGCAAGGCATCAAATAGATTAGATAAAAACTACAGCTTTGCAGGCATAGAAGTGATAAGCCCTTTATGATACACTGCAAAGATAGGACTCGTAACAACTGGTATAAGCAGGAAGAAAAATGTAATTGCAGCACCGCCTCCCCCCCCCCAAAAAAAAAAAACAAAAAAAAAAAGAAAAAAAATCTAGTATGCCTAGTGTATCACTGGAGCAACATCAGTGTCAATATAATCTAACAACAATAGAAAGAAGCTTTTAACTTTAGCAAGATGAATATGCTGTAAAAAAGTTCCAAAAAGATAACAGAGGGGAGTAGTCCAATATGATGAAAACTTTCTCCTTTTCCTTTCTTCCTAGGTTATTCCTTCTCTGTCATGGAAGAAGAGCGAAAGGGTCCCTAATATAAGCAAGCTCTAAAGAGGCAGAGAAGCAAGAATGTGAACTAAAACTTACCAATAGATAAAACTCAATAATGAGAGATACCCCACTAGTGATCTTAAAAGTAAAAGTTTCCTGGGATGAGTTGCTCCAAATATTGGCAGGCCAATTCTTCGCAACCATATATATGATAATATCAAGGTAACTGTACATCTTACAAATGCCGTCTCAAATAAAGGAATTGACTGAGCTGCCATCATAAAAAAAGTAATGGAAAAGATAATTAAATCAAGGAAAAACATCTAATGCCAAATAATTTGGAATCATTGGAAAATAGATATCAGAAGCTAGCAAAAGGGGAAGGTGTAAACACTTAAAAATAACACTACATAACATCAGCATTGCATATATCTGTATGTCAACAACAATAGTATACAGTGAAGACTCTACTTAAAAATGTAGGTTGTTTATTGCATGCATTTTGTGGTTCACATGCCCTTTGTCTTAGTTGTTTTATAGAGATCTACATCTGAGACTACTAAATTGTGTTATCACATATCAATGAAGTTGGTGCTTGTTACAGTTGGCCCGCTCTTGACTATCATTTTATAGATTAATCCATACCCGCTCAGCTATAGCAAACAATGATAGAATAGAAAAATTCCCTGCAGTGCTGTCAAGGCGTGCACCCAGTTGCACCTAGGCGTGTTTTTTTGGAAAGTCAAAATGCATAAAAAATCCCGCCTGATTGAGTTTCTCTTTAGTTTCTTTCATTTTCACCTTTTTAATTTGATATACCTTTACTAGTAAGAAAGGGTTAATATCAAAACCTATACTCCACAATATTTGAGCATTCAACAAGAAATATTGACCATAAGGAAGTCGTGCATATTGACTGATAAAAAAGTTGCATGTTTTGTAGATAAACCAGACCATACTTTAGAGTTTATATATATCTTAAGCTTCATATATTTATATACACACACTCAGACATACAAAAACCCAAAGATATACATATTGTATTGTATTGCGCTTTACTTCACTCAAGCCAGCATTTTTTTGTGCCTTACACCTGAGGCAATATAAGGGTTCTAGCACCTAGGGTGTGCCTTGCGCCATTGATAACAACATTGCTTCCCTGTTAACTTACAATGGATTCTATTAGGAGGATGCAACCGCATGACAATCTTATTTATGCAATTGAAGTTTAAGAATCATTTATGCCATTTAGAATTTATGGCTATCACTATACCTAATTCAGTCTATCATTAGCTAGGGTTATGTTAGGACTTCCATTTACCATAACTAGAATCTCATGGGGACCACAAAATATCATTTACAACAGAAAAGGGGCTAATTTACGTAGGAAGCAACATATATGAATTATGACATGCCTTGTGAGTTGGCTTCAGGCATAGGGGCACAGAAACTTACTAACCAGTAAAGTTTTCGGAAAGAATTTCCATGACAAAGTAGATAACAGATGACAAGGCCATGCATAGTAGACCAGAATATCTGGATCCACTCCATGCCCACAACATAAACTGTGAAACCGGAGATATCTCTGTTTCTGGAGCTTTTATCACTAACTCCTGCAAACACATTAAACCAATTAAACCTAAATTCAGTCCATAAACTAAAATACTTCTGCATCACCTTATGCATTCTTGGTAAGCAAATACTAATATTAGTTTAAGCACAAGCAATAAGATTGACCGACGATTTCAATAAACCATACTAACCTCAATTTGTAGGAACTTTGTTATTTTAAGCTTAGCATTGCTATCAGGGACGGATCTAGGATTTTACTCCAAGGGGAGCAAAACTTCTAAATCCGAACGACCTTTTATTTAATTTAAAAAAGTACCAATTCTTCTCGGAGACATTTTTTTCATATCAAACAAATCAATTTAATGTTTTTTAAAAAGTATGAATGATTTAACCGTAAAAAAATGAAAAGAAAAAAATCAGACTATATAAAATTAAATATTTCTTTCCAATATGCAAAAAAGAATAACTAATACTATACTAAAAAATTTCATAAATATCATTATAGTTCCAAAAATTAAATTAAAAAAACTTGGCGTTAGTCTTATTTCTCAATACTAGGCATCCTAAATTGCACCCTCCGCTTTTTCATAAGATCAAACTCATCAATGATAGAATCTGTTGAAAATTCTCAAGAGGTCTCTTGCGTAAGGAGTCGAGAGGAAGATAATTTGTATTTTTTTACTCTGTGCTCTCATTCTTTGCATCAAACTCCTTTCTTTTTCTCTCGGCAATGCCGGCACCTTACTAGAGGAATATAATTCCTTAGCAAGACATACAAATTAAAATACAGGAAAGTCCCTAACCTAATATATATGGGTATTGGTCAAATCAATTAATTCTGAAATTCAACTTTAAAGTCCATATTGGGCCTCTAAGTTTAGTCTTTCAAGGCGCATCATAGATTAATATTTGATTATTATTATTAAAGTTATATAATTAAAAACTGAAAAATACTTTGTTAATATAAAATATAACTTATGCCTTAAAAAAGGCCGAATTATATAAATTACAATTTGGCCAAAGGGGGCGAATGATATACAATGTGGACACCAAATCTAAAATAAATGATAATTTATATATAAAATTCAAAAATCTGAGAAAATTCCAAGTGGCGACTGCCCCCGCGCCCCCTGGATCCTATGACTTAAATCTATAGCAAATTGTTCAAACTTTATCAATTATGAATCTGAGTTGAGTTAAACTGCTTCATTTCTGCAACATTTTCCATTTCTTTCTAATAAAATGAAATAGCAATGATAAGAACTAATGCTCGGTTTGATTTGTTTGTCCATTGATTTAGCTAATTTCTTTTCCTCTAGGGGCATGGGAAGTTCAGATTCGATGTAAATCATAAATAAATGGTTTATCCAGTCAAACATTCAACTTTCAATACAACCAGCTTCCCTTAACAAGTAAAACTACAAATAAAGATTCAGGCAGACAGAACTAGATAACTTCAAATTAACAAAACTGTAAAAAATAACATCAAGGGTTTACTTTACTTACCCTAGGTTTTCTTCGGGAACGAGAGACAGAAAAGATGTTGATCTTGGGCCTCTCGATCTGCGTCAAGAGAGGTGTTATCTCCTCCGAAGACGCTGCTGCAGAGCCACCATTAGCTGCCGATTCCTCGTTGTCAAGCACGGTCAGTTCAACCGTATGATTCCCGTCGTCGGTAATGGTATCCTCTGAAGCCGCCATCACCACGCATCAAAATGTCCAAAAATAAAAACAGAAAGAAAGAAAGAGATCTAGAGAGACCGCACGGTGGATTGTTGTTCAGAATCTGGAGTATCAATTAAAAGCGAGTCAATTAAGTTCAGTTCCGGCGGCAACCATGAATGTGGATTTTTCTTTTCTGTTTTTATTTTTTTTTCTTTCAATAGGGAATAAAAATGATTTTTTTTTTTAAAAATTTTCCTTAGTAGTTCGTTGGTGGAAGTGACATGTCAACAGTCAAGTTAGTATTTGCTATTAATAAAAAAAAAAATGGAAACTCGCTTACCCAACCATGTAACCATTTAATAAATTTTTAATTGTATTGGTTTTACCGGTTAATTGTGTATCAATTAAGTTAAAAAAATGTTTAATATATCTTTATATTAAATTACTAATTTTAGGTCCTTTTCATCTTTTTATATTTTTTTGAATTATAATAATAGGGTAAAATTTGAATAATAAAGGTGATTAGCATTCAAATCCAAGCTATCACATGGGATTCTTTATCTTTTTATACTTCAAGAGATTAAATTTATGTTTAAGGAATTTATTAACAATTTCTTTTACCACGGCACCAAATTCTTCCCTCAATTTTAAAAAAATTAACTATTAACATAAAATGTTTCCTTTCATCAAATTTATGTATATATACTATTAATAAAACTCTTAATTAAGTTAGTGTCACAAATTAACATGTATATTTTATTTTTTTACTGTGATAAATTGGTCCTAACACCTAAACTACTTTCGTCGTATGAATATACCTTGTAATTTATTTTATTATAAGAATTGGATCAAATTAATTCTTATATTAAATAAGTCAAACTAATCTTCATATTATTAAAAAAAATTCTAAATTTCAATAAAGTTAATATTCATTGCTAACAAAGTTAATATTTTGAAAGTATTTTATGATTCTAATAATAATTTCTATTCCATTTTTTAACGGTAAATGTTAACTCTATTATAATTTTGGTTGCGTTTGTTTCTCTGAAAATAAATTCTGAAAAATGGATTGATTTTCCAGAAAATTGATATTTTCTGGTGTTTGGATAATTCTGCATAAAATATTTTTCGTTATTCGACAAATTTTCTTGAAATCATTTCTAAAAGTTGTTTTTAGTAAAACAAACACAAGATAAATATATTTGTTACAAAATATTATAATAACATCTCTTTTAAACAATTGAAATTTATTTTATAATAAGATAATATTCTATAATAATAAATATCATACATAAACTTAATAATAAATAATGTTGATGCCCAATTTCGTCCGGCCCAATAAACAAAACAACAAAAAACAATAACAATAACAAAGTCCATTTACAGAAGCCTAAATAGACTAGCCTAATAGCCCAAGACCTAAACAAAAAAAGAAAACCCTAGAACCCTAAAAGCTTCGGCACTGCTCCTTCGCCATGTCAGTATGCATGCCACTCGAGGTCTGCCCCCCTTCACCGAAATGGCAAAGCATGACTCCCCAATGTGGTTGACCTTGACATAGACACCTGCAAAAAAAAGGAAAAAAAAATAAAAGCAAAGGACAGAACGCAAAAACAAAAGAAACAGTAAAAAAAGAAAACAAAAAATAAATATTTTGTAATGTATTTGGCTATAAAAGCCACAACAACCATATGTAACAGAGGAAAAGAGAAAAAAATCGAATACAAAAGAAAAAAAAAGTTAAGAAAAAAAAATCAGGTTGTTCATCTCTTCTTCTTCTTTTTTCTACTTTTATTTCGAAAAATATAAGAAAATAAAATAAGAGTTTAAATCTTACTTGTTCATTGCCATTGGGAGGCCCTCCTCCGCTCTGAAAGGTCTCTGAACCCCTTAGGGTCCGCCGATGGCCACATTGGAGAAGAGAAACCGAAAGGTCTCTCGGCTTCCCGTTGAACTTTGACTGGGTTTTCGGATGACCTATCACCAGATCCATGATTTATGCAAGAAAAGGGGCTTCGGGAAACTTTTTGGTTTTTATGGCCATCGGAAGTGGCTGTCGCCGTCGCTGATGATCGGTGGTCGCGACGTAGCTGCGACGGCCTCATGGCTAGCTGAAGGAGGACTTGAAAGAAAAAAGAAAAAGAGAAAGGAACTTTTTTTAAAAAATAGGTTTAGCATGATTTAAAAAAAATATTTTTAACATATATAGGCTTAATGAAACGTAGTCATTTTGGCCTGGCTTCAGAAGCCCCATAACGACGTTGTTTTGGGCATGACCCGATAACCCGACCTAGATCCTTTAGGATCCGCGTGTTTCTGAGGGAAGGGTCAAATTGCTTCCCAAGTCCTTCCGCCTTTAGGCGCTTTTCAATGTGGTCCTAATTTTGGTTTTTCTTCTTTTTAAAATTATACCATTTAATTTTGACTTGCTTTCATTTTGGTCCTCAGACTGTTGACCTTTTGGGGAGTGACACATGTACTGGAAATGGGTTATTTATCCTTTTGGTCCCTACATTTTTATTGTATTTTAATTTAACCTTTTATTTTTTATTTTTATTTATTTGTACCTAAAGTTCTATCATAGTTTTAATTTAGTCCTTTGTTCACTTAATTAAGCCCCTGTACTTTTTTTTAATTTTCACCCTTTAAGTTGTATGATTTGCATTTTTTTCCCTTGGCCCCTTTATTTTTAATTATTGATACTATTAACACTATTAAGTAATTATCGTTGCTAATTAATATTATTTTTGTTAAAATTTGCTCAAAAATCAATATTTTATGAATGTAATTATATTATTATTATACATTTTTATATTATTTCACTATTAGTATTATTATTATCATATAGTATTATTAATTGAATTTTTTTATTGTTATTATTATTTCTTATTATTGTATTCACTATAGAATTGTCATTTTATTTAACTATTTATGTTTTTATTTTGTTAATATCATAATTTTGTAAATATTACTACATACATTCATCCGTTTTTCGGTGCAAGCACATAAAAAAATAATTAAAACTGAGGCAATGTTCATTATTTTTGGGATTCAAGGAGTCGTGCTCCTAACTTACGGAGTATGGCCTTTTCCTAGAACCGAAGTAATCGAATATCCTATTTAAAATGAAAACATAGAATTTAGGTAATAATCAAATGACGATTATTCTTGTTTTCGAGGATTCGAGACATCATGTCCTAACTTATAGGGCATGATCTTTTCTTCTCGATTAACTCAAAATAAGGCCTTTTTCCATAAAATTTAATTTAGTTAGCCTTAATCAAATAACATCATGTAAAGAGGGGATCGTATTTTAAATTCTCTTTGAATTCTGAATTTTCGATGCTAAGAAATCAAATAATCAACTAGGTACCAATTCTTGGCATTATGAGGGTGCTAATCTTTCCTCATACGTAACCGAATCCCGAACCCACTTCTTGAATTTTGTAGACCAAAAATTATCGTTTTAGTAAATTTAACTTTTTATTAAAATGATTAAGTTTCAAGATGATTCGATTACATCTAATAAACATGATTGGTGGTGGCTCCATTTTCATTTTTTAAAATAAAAAGTCAATTTCCAAAAAAAAGAGTTTCGACAGCTTGGCGACTCCACTAGGGACCGAATAAGAGAGTTGAGCCTTGAGTTAATTACTTTTTCATCCTTCATATTTTATTTTGGTGATAAATAATGTCTTTGTTATCTCAGGTTACATAGCGATCTAATACATTTGTTTTATTGGTTCAAGAGTTTCTCTTTATGTTTTCACATATTGCATGGCATAATCGTTCCATTCTAGCCTTATTAAGTGGGAGTGAGAAGTTATTCCTTCGTGAGGTCTTCACCTCCGCATAAGATAGTGGATCACTTTCGGGATACATCCATACCTATGTCTTCATGAGGTCTTCACCTCTTCACAGACATAGGGAAATGTATTCCTCTGAACTGAACTCTGTCTGTATAAGCCTATAATGGGTGAGGATCAAGGAATTTACCGGTTTAGGTACCTTTATTTCAAAACCAAAATGTATGTAATAAACCCTAAGAGCCAACCCTAAGAAGAACCATGTCAAACTTTTAGCGGTTACCTGAATAGATTACAAAGAAGAGACATTTTAATTGTTATTCTTTGCTTTGTATTCAATCTTTCTACAAAATATACTGAAATGTTTTGTTTCGTTTTGGTTGTGGTTGAATTGTATTTTCATCTTAGAGGAAAGGTGTTGATTTGTGTTCAATTGCTAAATAGAGAGTTTGTCATAGAAAAAGGGTTTCTTGATAAAGTGGAAGTATCCGTTTTATGCAAAGAAACTCGTTTTCTAGTAAAGTTGTCTAATGGAATTGAACTAGAATCAGTGCCTTTTTGCATGCATCTTTTCCATTAATTAACATTACATTTCATTACATACAATAAATTTCATGAAATCTAAAAATACGTCAAGTTCAGAACTCTATTACAGAGCCTGATGGACAATAAAGAATTAGAATTCTTTAAAGACATTGAGGATTCAGAAGAGGGAACTTAGGAAGGAAACCTATAAAAAATTCGTCTCTATATCCCAGAAAGTGTTCTGAACAGCTGGACTGTAGAGGAGATCCCTAGAGTATTTAGGACTATTTTAGAGTAATGTTCAGAACACACTTGTTGCTCTAAGCTTGAGAGTAATAAGGATCTTTTTGTGAAAATGCGCTTGTCCATTATCTTTATTTCAATGAAAACAATGCATTTTTATGTCCCACTTGGCAAATATTCTACTTTTTTCCCCTCTTTTTTCTCATACTCATATCGCACATTTAACCATTCTTAAATTCATTTGTTCCTTGGGTCTCCTTTTATTCTTATAATATGTCTCTGAATATCAATGATATGACCGACGCCGCTGTAACTCAGAGTCTCATTTCAAGTAGGATATGTGTCTAGAGGAACCTTAGTACTTTTCAAAATTGTAACTTGTCTCCTGATTTGTTAAGGGTGGTAGAGCAAGATGAGAAACAGATCCTACCTCACAAAGATTCAGTAGAAGTTGTGAGCTTAGGGGATGAACAAGAAAAGAAAGAAATGAAAACCGAAACTTGTATCACTGTAGAGACAAGCCGAGACCTCGTTGAGTTACTCCAATAACTTAAAGATGTCTTCGCATGGTCATATCAAGACATGTCTAATCTAAATACTGATATTGAAGTACACCGGCTTTTCATAAAAGAAGAATACAAGTCGGTTTAGTAGAAACTTCGAAGGATGAGGCCTGACGTACTATTAAAAATAAAAGAAGAGGTCAATTTGACGCTGGTTTCCTACAAGTAGTCAAATATTCAGAGTGGGTAGCCAATATAGTCTCTGTCCCTAAAAAAGATGGAAAAGTACGAATGTGTGTCGATTATCGGGATTTAAACAAGGCCAACCCAAAGGACAATTTCCCGTTGCCCCATATCAATATCTTAATGGAGAACATGACATGTCATACATTGTTCTCCTTCATGGATGGTTTCTCTGAATATAACCAGATAAATATGCATATTGAAGACATGGAGAAGACCACATTCGTAACAATGTGGGGAACATTTTGTGATGCCATTTAGACTGAAAAATGCGGGAGCAATATATCAAAGAGCTATGCTAACTTTTTTTCATGATATGATGCACAAAGAAATTGAGGTTTATGTCGATGATATGATTGCAAAATCCCGAACAGAAAAAGAGCATGTCAAAATCTTGAGGAAATTGTTCTTGAGGTTGAGGAAATTCCCATTAAAACTGAATCTAACAAAATGCACTTTCGGGGTCATATTGGGCAAATTGCTGGGATTTATAGTCAGCAAGAAATGGATTGAAATTGACCTAGATAAAGTCATGGCCATATAGGAATTACCTGTAACGTCCCCCTACCCGAGACCGTCGCCGGAGTCGAGCAGGAGACATTACGAAACTTATCTTAGCACTTAAATAGTTTTCGTAGTAAACTATCCATCTGCATCACGGTCGCTAAAAAAATCATATCTCGAGTTACGAAACTTGAAATATAATTCTGTAAATTTTCCCTAAAACTAGACTCATATATCTACTTACTAATTTTTTTTATAGAATTTTTGCTCAGGCCAATTAGTAAGATTTATTAGAAAAAGTCTCCCCTATTTTAGGGTTCGGCTACTCTGACCCTTGTGCACTACGAATCAAATTTCTTCCTGTACAGAAATCCAATGACCATTTGTTTCAATTAAAAATAGACTCAATAAGGAATCCATACAAATAAAGTTTGAGTCCTAATTCTTAATACAAAATTTATGGTGAATTTCTAAAGTCAGAACAGGGAATCCAGAAATTGTTCTAACCCTATTTCACCAAAACGTAAATATCTCATAAAATACAACTCTTTTACCTATTTTATTTCTTCCATATAAAAATAGATTCATTAAGCTTCAATTACAAATTCTATTCATTATATAATTCACTTTATACTATTTTTGGTATATTTTTAAAGTTGGAAATCTGTTTTAGTATAAAATGTTGATAACTAAGTTTATAACATCTTCATTTCTTCTCTCTACAATATTTACCAACACATCCTCTTATTACTCTTCACTAACTTATCAAAACATACCATACTTAAGGTTTTGGTAACATTTACAAAACATACCAAAATATCACTTAACAACTTAGATACTTTCAAAATGACCAAAAGACATCCTAGGTACAATGCCATTTTTCAAAAAAGATAGAAACTTCACCAATTTGAGTTTTGGGATCGGCTTGTATGCTGAGTCCTTATACTTTCGTACCTAGCCTGCGCACGGAAACAAACCGTACACTGAGAATACTCTCAGTGGTATTTCTATAAACAATAGTTTAATCAACTTTAAAACATGGTAATTCAAACACATTATTGCTATTATTCAATATCAATCAGTACTTTAATAACCTTTACTTTATTTACCCTTATTAACATAACTCGGACACTGACGGATACACGGATCCAACCCACACTCCGGGATAAGCACATAGTGCTTCATCGGAATAAATCCAGAACTTTAACATTATAGTACACAAAGTACTTCATCGGAACAAATCCGAAACTTTAACAGTAGTCGACACATAGTGTCTCATCGACTCAATGTTGGAATATCCCAATACTTCCAATTCCTATGACATGTCAACTATATCCGACTAGCCCGACACTGTTAATAGGGTATTCAAAATCACATTCATTTCAATATGGTAAAAATACTTACCTCATTCACATTTTCATACAATATAAATATCAAATATAGCAATAATGATTAAGCTCGATTTATAGAAATACAAACCACTATTTATCGAATTTAATCGATATCTTCGTTCACTTTCTCTTTTCCCTTCTTTGATGACGTATCCGGTGTTACGTTTGCTACTAACAATCATACAATTAAAAATCATCAATATATGAATTCATAAAACACATTTTCACTTTCTACCAAACTTTTACAAAAATTCCAATTTCATCCTTCTTCCATTACTAATATTTTTTTCTTTAACTTAAGCTTCATATTCTCTTTTAATCAACTCATTAACAATTTCTAACTCATAAAATTCATTATAAAACATAAATTTTGTGCTCTATTCAACTTAGCCCCTATTTAAACCTAACTTAGAAATTCCTTTAACTAATCACTTCTAACTTCAATTTCTATCAATTTAACCCATAAAACCTCAATTTATTCAACTAAATCAATATCTAAAAATTCTCTATTTTTCTTCATTTTAACCTCATACATGTAGAACTTTGAATTAGGCATCCATAAACATAAAAATCATAAGAAAATAAGCTAAAACAACTTACCAATCAAACTTTAGGGCCTTAATTCCCTTTTTTATTTATTTCTTTCTTTATTCTTTCTTTCACATTTGCTCTCTGTTAGTCTTTCTATCTTCTTTTTCTATTTTATCAATTTTACTTATTATACTATTATTAACCTATAATAAATATAAAACTAACATGTGTAATAGCTATAACATAAAATATCTTATAGCTATTACACATATATACCAACTATTACACACGTTATTCAATATTAACACACACATGGTACTTAGGGTCTAATTACTAGATTAGTCCCTTTTACTTCTTTAATCTATAATTAAACTTTTATTCCTTATGCAATTTAGCCCTTTAAACTAAATTCAAGCTACTTCACTTAATTAAACACTAAATAACCATTCAACTATAATTCATAAATATTTTCTAATAAATATTCATGAATAAATTTCACGGAAACAGTACTCAAGACTCAATTTTTGATACCGTAACTTTCGGTTCATTACAATACCCTTGCCGCGTACCCAAAAGAAAGTTCAGGAAAGATTAAATTACATTACCCGGTTCATTTCACAACTAACCGAGAAATGTGACCTCAAATTCTGTCTCTTTAAGAAACATGATCCATATGTGTTGGATGAGAAATACCAAAAGACCTTTGACAATGTTAAACTCTAGTTGTCCAATGCCCCGGTGCTGGTGCCACATAGCTCAGGTAAATCACTGATACTGTACTTGGCAATATTTGGAAATTTTATGGAATGTGTACTTGGCCAACATGACGAATCAGGGAGGAAAGAAAGAAGAATCTATTACCTCAGCAAGAAGTCCACTGAATGTGAGACAAGATATTCATCAATTGAAAAGCTGGAAGCTAAAACAATATATGTTCTATCATACAACTTGGCTCATTTCAAAAATGGACCATCTACAGTTCATGATGGAGTTGACTGTATTAAATGGAAGAATGGCTTGATGGAAGATCCTGCTCTCCGAATTTGACATAATTTATGTAAACCAGAAGGTAGTAAATAAAAGTGCAATAGTGAATTTTCTGGCTAGTAGAGTTCTAGAGGATTACGAGCCTTTAGATTTTAATTTTCCAAATGAGGATCTGATGTATCTTGCAACCACGGAAGAAGGTGCTCCAAAAGGATATCCCTGAAAACT
Organism: Gossypium hirsutum; assembly: GCF_007990345.1. Classification (NCBI taxonomy): domain Eukaryota; kingdom Viridiplantae; phylum Streptophyta; class Magnoliopsida; order Malvales; family Malvaceae; genus Gossypium; species Gossypium hirsutum. The sequence continues at coordinate 87,543,823 of NC_053430.1, read as the reverse complement.
AAATTTTGATAACGCCTCAAACATCATAAGTAACTGAATTGGGGCAATCCTAGTATCCCTAGACAAAGTTCATTATCTTTTCACCTGTAAACTCGATTTTGATTGTACAAATAGCATGGTGGAATACAAAACATGTATCATGGGTATTTGCATGGCCATAGAATGCAAGATCAAAGTGCTGGAAGTATATGGTGACTTTGCACTAGTAATCAATCAACTGAAAGGTGAATGAGAGATGAGAGATCTCAAGTTTATTGACTGTCGAAAGCTGTTTCTCGAGTTAATTAGAGAGTTTCATGACATCACCTTCTGCTACCTCCTATGAGATAAAAATTAGATGGCCGGTGCCTTGGCTACCTTAGCCTCCATGGTCATAGTGAACAAACAAGAGGGTGTAAAATCTATCGAGATGAGTATTTATGAGGCCCTAGCCCATTGTTACAACATTGAGGAAGAAGAAAGGGATGATCACCCTTGGTACCATGACATATTGCAAGATGGAAGGAACCATGAATAACTTGAGCAGGCAACCGATAATGATAAAAGGACTCTAAGAAGGCTGGCCAATAAGTATGTCCCAGATGGGGAGGTCCTATTCAAAAGAAGAAAGTATTAGGTGTTATTGAGATGTGTAGATGTTGTTGAAGCCAAGAAAATCCTAGAAGAAGTCCATGAGGGTGTTTGTAGAACACACGCTAATGGCTTCACAATGACCAGAAAAATTATGAGATTTGGATACTATTGGTCCACCATGGAAGAGAATTGTGTTAATTATGCCAAGATGTGTCATAAATGTCAAATTTATGGGGACAAAATTCATGTACTTTATTAACCTCTCCAGGTGATGACTTCTCTATGGCCTTTCTCTATGTGAGGCATGGACATTATTGGGCTGATCTCACCAAAGGCTTTCAATGGACATCGATTCATCTTTGTGGTAATCGATTACTTCACCAAATGGGTAGAAGCCGCTTCTTATGCCAATGTCACGAAATCTACAGTTAGAAAATTCTTGAAGAAAGAGATCATATGTCAGTATGGAATGCCAAAAAGGATCATATCTGACAATGCATTAAATTTGAGCAATAGTATGATAGCAGAGGTTTGTATTCAATTCAAGATCAAACATCACAACTTGTCACCGTATCGCCCAAAAATGAATGGTGCAGTGGAGGTAGCCAATAAGAACATTAAGAAGATCGTAGGGAAAATGACAGAGACTTATAAAGATTGGCATGAAAAGTTACCATTTTCTTTCTATGCTTATCGAACGTCTGTCAGAACTTCCACCGAAGCAACACCTTTCTCATTGGTTTATGGAATGAAGGCAATCTTGCCATTTGAAGTCGATATTCTTTCTCTCCAAGTTTTATCAGAGTTGAAGTTATATAAAACATAATGGATCCAATCTCGATATGATTAGTTAAACTTGATCAAATAGAAGAGGCTAAAAGCTATCCGTCATGGTCAGATATATCAAAAATGAATGATGCGAGCTTATGACAAAAAGGTTCGCCCCAAAGAATATCATGTGGGGTACCTGATGTTGAAAAAGATTATTCTCATACAAAAGGACTTCAGAGAAAAATGGATGCCAAATTCGGAAGGACCTTATGTGGTAAAGAAAGCCTTTTCTAGAAGAGTATTGATTCTAATTGAGATGGATGGAAAAAACCTGCCCAATCCCGTGAATTCAAATTTAGTCAAAAAATACTTCACTTAAAAAAAGAAGAAGGAGAAGCCAAGGCGAAAACTTGCAAAAGGCGTCTTGAGACCAAATGAGTTTTGAGTTGAAAACCCGAACAGGGCGACTCAAATTTTGATCGAAGAATGGGCATGTAATAGTCGTTTCCCCTCAAAAGTAACAAGGAGGAGAAACTTTACATCTTGGGGCATCGACAAAGTACTCTAGATCTCCCAAACACATATTAGGCTCAGATTGATCCTCAGCAAGTTTGCTCAAAGAAGCTCATATTGCGATATCTAGGGCACTTGACTTCATTTTTACTCACTTTATGTTTTAACAATGTTTGACACTTTGATTAATCTTTTCATTAAGAACTTTACCCTCAATAAATTTCAGTCTTGTCTATTTTTATGACATTTTTCAAGCTTTTTTTGCATCGGAATAATGATTAATGGACTAAAAATATTAAAGTAAAAGGATATTTGCATATTATTCTGAAAGACTTCTAAATAGTATAGAGACTTGAAACAGGGCCACTAGTTAGAACTAACCAAATTTGAAGGTTAGAAAGATCTTGGAACAAATAGTCCAAATTGTGATTACCTTTTTTGGTTTCTGTCAAAGATATCAGACCTGAACAAGAGTACATGGTAACACATAAGTGATAGAACCTTGACGAGCGACGAGCAATGTCAACCTAAGTACTAAAAAGGGGACCGTTCTCGAAAATAAAATTTTACATTGATAAACATATCATCCATATACATCTAGTTAGGAACATTTAATTCATTTCGGTCGTAACATCCTAATTGCTTGGCATAAAATTTAGGCCTATGAAATGGAATCTACAGGTCTTGTTCCCCTAGAGAGCGATGTAACAGATCAGTAAAATCTCAAATCTTATACCCCTGAAGTTGTAGTGGGTCAGATTGAAACTACAATGGCAAATCTTATCTCCCTGAAGTTGCAGTGGAGCAAGATGAAGCTACAATTCCTGTACCTTTGAAGTTGCAGTGGGTCGGAATGAAATTACAACGGTGAATCTTATCTCCCTAAAGTTGCAGTGGATTGGATTGAAGCTACAAATCCTATACCCTTAAAGTTGTAGTGGGTTGTATTAAAGTTACCATAATGAATCTTATCTCCCTAAAGCTACAGTGGAGCAAGATGAATGTAACACCCCTAACCCGTATCCGCTGCCAGAACAGGGTTTCGGAGCATTACTACCATTTGCAGATCACTTAGAAAATTAAAATACTTACCGATTCAATGCATCATATAAAATAAATATATTACCATTCAATCAACAGTTTGGCACTTGTATAAGCATCAAACAACAACATTGTTAGTATACTTGCACATATCTCATATAAATTCAACATTGATATATCTATTTTTCTCGACATGTCGCACTTGAGTTTAATAATAGTCTCAACTTACATAATTTCCTTGTATCAACATATCAAAGATAATCATATATGTACATGTCATGAAACATATCATGCTCTTACCGTTTCTTCACAAGCATATATCATTCATTTCATTATATCAATATTTTATGCTCCATCATTTCCATATATTTTATGTATATTTATTCTGGTAATAGCTTATATCAAACTTAACATAAATTATATTCCATGTACTTATACTTATTTTGTTTATCCATTTTCATAATTATTTCATACAACGCTTTTGTACATATATTTCCATATGACCAGTTCTTGTAAACATTTCACACAACCATTTCATATAACCATTCGCCATCTGATACATTTTACCTGAATATCAATTGTTCAACAGACGTTATAGCGTCTCCCATCCACGGTCTTATTTATCTTTGACTTGATGCCATAGTGTCTTTCAACTATGGTCTTACTCATTTTCTGTTATGTTGCCATGGTATCTTTCAACCATGGTCTTATTCTTTTCATGTCACGTTGCCATGGTATCTTTCGACCATGGTCTTACACATCTCATATTAGGTTGCCATGGCATCTTTCAACCATGGTCTTACACATTTCATATCAGGTTGCCATGGTATCTTTCAACCATGGTCTTACACATTTCATATCAGGTTGCCATGGTATCTTTCAACCATGGTCTTACACACAGGTTGTCATGGTATCTTTCAACCATAGTCTTACACATTTCATATCAGAGAGCACACTCCCGCGAACCTCATCCTTATAGTGGGATTACCAGTCCAGGCTAAATCCCCTGTAATATAAACTCATAGAGTATTGTCGGGATTACCAGTCCAGGCTAAATCCCCTGCAACGACAATTACTCTAATGAGCTTGGATCTAAATTACCAGTCCAGGCTAAATTCAGACCCTAATTCGGATTACCCGTCTGGGCTAAATCCATTTTCCACATATTCTTCGGGAGGGCTAATCAGGATAGGATCACCCGTCCGGGCTAGATCCTTTTTACCGCCAATTCCTTTTTAAAGATCCATCGGATTTTCCTTTCATTCAACCAGGACTTTTCCCATTTTATCAAATATATCAATATTTCATTAATTTTCATACAATGAACATTCAAATCATATTCACATCAATAATATACAATCTCAAGCATTTAAGAATATAATTCAAGTTACACGAACTTACCTCATTGCTTGTTTGTGTTTATAATTTCATTAATCTGATATCTTTTCTTTTCCACGATCAAGTCTCATATTTGAGTCGTCCGGATCTTTATAAATAAATTTGATCATCATTTTCATTCATTTCATATTCTAATGCTTTTAATTAATGCTTTAGGCAAAATTACCATTTTGCCCCTAAACTTTTAATTAATGACGATTTCATCTTTAGGGTCAGGAAAATAAAATTCTTGCAATTTAATCCTTATTTCCAGCTATTATTCTCATTTATATTGATAACAATCCATGAATTCTATAAAATATCAGAATTTTTCATAATTTCAACACTTTTCAATTTAATCCCTAAAACATGTTTTCCCCCGATCTTGAACTAAATTAATAATTTCATTCAATTTTGTAATTTAAATAATAAAATAATCCATTTCATGCAATTTGGTCATTTCTGACATGTTTACAAAATTGCCCATAAAGTTTTACTTTTATTCAATTTAGTCTCTGAGCCTAAAATATGCAAATTAGCCATGCTAGATGAATATTCATACATATTTTTCCTCCTCCTCCTCTCCATTCCACATCCTTAATGTAGATAACACACTTGTAAGTAACATTATCCATAATTTTTATTATTTACTTTTATGAATATTCAAGCTGTCTATCTGCATCATAGTCACTAAATTATTTATATCTGGATCTATAGAACTCCAAATTAATATCCGATAATTTTACCTGAATCTAGACTCATATATATTCTTACCATAAAAATTTCAGAATTTTTGGTTTAGCCAATAAGTACAGTTTATTCTTTAAAGTTACCCCTATTCTGCTGTCTGACAGTTCTGACCCTTCTTCACCAAAAATTAATTATCTCCTCATACAGGATTTAAATGATGTTTTTGTTTGTTTCTATTAAAAATAGAGTCATTCATAATTTTATACATATAAATTTAAGCCCCTAATTATTTTTCTTCAATTTTTTATAATTTTTCAAAGTCAGAACAGGGGAACCCGAATTCATTCTGACCTTGTCTCACAAAATTCATTATATCTCAAAATTTACAAATCCATTTCTACACTATTTCTTCTATGAGAAACTAGACTCAATAAGATTTAATTCCATATTTTTTCATCTTCTAATTCGATTTCTACAATTTATGGTGATTTTTCAAAGTTAGTCTACTACTGCTGTCCAAACTGTTTTTGTGCAAGCTATTAATTACCATGTTATAACACCTTTATTTTCTTTTTCTACACCATTTATCATCACTTTCTCTTATTTTCTCTTCACTAACATATCAAAACCATAAGGCCTTATGTAAGAAAACTCTACTATAACATTATTTCCACACTTTGTCAATAATAACAAACTTAAAAACATATTGAAATCTTGATATACTTACCTTGTTCTATTGATACTAATCTTTAACTTGGTTTTCTCTCTCCTTCAACTTCTATTTCTTGAATCCAACTTGATATTCTAACTCCCCATGCTCTCCTTAACATTTTTGTCTCTTGGTAGCTATGGAAATTCATTTGATTTTGGGTGAAAATGGTGAATTTTTGGTAAAAAGACTAAATTGTAAAGAAAGCAAAACTTTCTTTCTTCCTCTCTTTCTCTCACGTTAGTGCATGGGAAAATATGGATGAGAATTTCTCATCTTTCTTTCTTTATATACTAATAAAATAATAATAAAATATCTTATTAAAATATTAATAAAATAATATTTATCTAATTAAATAATTATAAAATATCAAAATATCTCTAGAATTATTATTACTTTCTAGATTTCTCTCTCTTCCAATTGACCATTTTGCCCTTCATTATCTTTTAAAATTCCATCCTTGAGTCATCATTTAATTTGGTAAAATTACAATTTAGTCCCTCATAGTTCTTCATCTATTCAATTTGGTCCTAATTCATCCATTTTCCTTAGTTTCTAAATCATTCCACTCTTAAATTATTTACACTATTGGTCCTTCAAATTTTTCATATTTACACTTTAACCCCTCAAATTTTGAATATTTACTCTTGTGCAACAAAACTTTTCTCACTTTTACAATTTAGTCCTTTCTTGAATTAATATATCATAATATACTTCTCAATATTGACATAACTCAAAATTTCCCTTTTTGTCACTTTATTTCCTTATTTTACTATATCAAGGATAATATCTTACTGTAAAAATTTTTCTGGGTATTACAATGAAGCTACAAATCCTATTCCCCTGAAGTTACGGTGGGTCAAATTGATTCTACCATAGCGAGTCTTATCTCCCTGAAGTTGTAGTGGATAAAGATGAAGCTACAAATCCTATACCTCTAAAGTTGTAGTCGGTTGGATTGAATCTACCATAATGAATCTTATCTCCTTGAACTTGCAGTGAAGCAAGATAAAGCTACAAATCCTATACCTCTAAAGTTGCAGTGAGTCAGATTGAAGTTACCATAGCGAATGTTATCTCTCTAAAGTTGCAGTGGAGCAAGATGAAGCTACAAATCCTATACCCTTGAAGTTGCGGTGGGTTAGATTGAATCTACCATAGCGAGTCTTATCTCCCTGAAGTTGCAGTGGATAAAGATGAAGCTACAACTCCTATACCCCTAAAGTTGCAGTGGGTTGGATTGAATCTACCATAATGAATCTTATCTCCTTGAACTTCCAGTGAAATAAGATAAAGCTACAAATCCTATACCTCTAAAGTTGCAGTGAGTCAGATTGAAGTTACCATAGCGAATGTTATCTCTCTAAAGTTACAGTGGAGCAAGATGAAGCTACAAATCCTATACCCCTAAAGTTGCAGTGAGTCGGATTGAAGTTACCATAACGAATCTTATCTCTCTGAAGTTGCAGTGGAGCAAGATGAAGCTACAAATCCTATACCCCTAAAGTTGCAGTGGGTTAGATTGAAATTACCATAGCGAATCTTATCTCCCTGAATTTGCAGTGGAGCAAGATGAAGCTACAAATCCTATACCCTTGAAGTTACAGTGGGTCAGATTAAAACCACAACAACAAATTTTATCTCCTTGAAGTTGCAATAGAGCAAGATGAAACTGTAACACTAAATCTTGCCTTCCTAAAGTTGTAGCGAAATGGATACAGTGAAGTAGAGCAACTAGTGGATTGAAAGAGTGGGCTACTTAAAAAAGAGAATCTCCAAAGAAGTCAAGATTTAGCAAGACCAGACAGAATTGGTCATCTTTTAAGGTTTTTGCTCTCTTCCTGTTACACAACAATAAGCAAAGAGGGACAGTTGTAGAGGCCCAATTTCGTCCGGCCCAATAAACAAAACAACAAAAAATAATAACAATAACAAAGTTCATTTACAAAAGCCCAAATACAAAAAATCTAAAGTCCAAATACACCAGCCCAATAACCCAAAACCCAAACAAAAAAAGAAAACCCTAGAACCTTAAAAGCTTCGACGCCACTCCCTTGCCATGTTAGTAAGCATGCCGCTCGAGGTTTACCCCCTCCTTTCACCAAAATGGTAGAGCGTGGCTCCCTAGCGTCGTTGACCTTGCCATAGACACTTGCAAAAAAAGGAAAAAAAAAACAAAAACAAAAGACAGAACGCGAAAATAGAAGAAACAACAAAAAAAAACAAAAAATGAATATTTTGTAATGTATTTGGCTATAAAAGCCACAACAACCACATGTAACAGGGGAAAAGAGAAAAAATCGAATACAAAAGAAAAAGAAAGTTAAGAAAAAAAACTAAGGTTCTTCATCTCCTTTTTTTTTTCTACTTTTTATTTCGAAAAACATAAGAAATTAAAATAAGAGTTTAAAATTTACCTATTCATCACCACTAAGAGGCCCTCCTCCTCTCTGAAAGATCTCCGAACCCCTTAGGGTTCGTTGACAGCCACATCGGAGAAGAGAAACTGAAAGGTCTATCGTCTTCTAGTTAAACTTCTAGTTTTTAGAGGATCCATCACCAGATCCACGATCTACATAACAAAAGGGGCCTGGGGGAACTTTTTCGATTTTTCTGGCCATTGAAAGTGGCAGTTACCGTCGATGATGATCAGTGGCCGCGGCAAAGCTGCGACAGCCTCATTGCCAGTTGAAGGAGGGCTTGAGAGAAAAAAGAAAAAGAGAAAGGAACTTTTTTTAAAAAATAGGTTTAGAATGGTTTGTTTAAAAAATATTTTTAACTTATATAGGCTTAATGAAACGTCGTCGTTTTGGCCTGGCTTCAGAAGCCCCAAAACGAGTCGTTTTGGAAATGACCCGATAACCCGACCTAGATCCTCTAGGATCCATATGTTTTTTATGGAAGGGTCAAATTACTTCCCTAGTCCTTCTGCCTTTAGGCGATTTTCAATGTGGTCCTAATTTTGGTTTTTCTTCTTTTTAAAATTATACCATTTAATTTTGACTTGTTTTCATTTTGGTCCTTAGACTGTTGACCCTTTGGAGAGTGACATGTGTACTAGAAATGGGTTATTTGTCCTTTTGGTCCCTGTATTTTTATTGTATTTTAATTTAACCCCTTTATTTTTTGTTTTTATTTATTTATAGCTGAAGTTTTATCATAGTTTTAATTTAGTCCTCTGTTCATTTAAGAAGTCCCTATACTTGTTGTTTTTTAAATTTTCACGCTTTAAGTTGTATAATTTGCATTTTTGCCCTCAAATTTCCTGATTATTTTATTTTGGTCCCTTTATTTTTAATTATTGATACTATTAATACTGTTAATACTATTAAGTAATTATCGTTGCTAATTAATATTATTTTTTAAAAAATTTGCTCAAAAATCAATACTTTATGAATGTAATTATATTATTATTATTATAATTTTTTATATTATTTCACTATTAGTATCATTATTATCATATAGTATTATTAATTGAATTTTTTTATTGTTATTATTATTTCTTATTATTGTATTCACTATAGTATTGTCATTTTATTTCATTATTTATGTTGTTATTTTGTTAATATCATAATTTTGTCAACATTGTACATTGTAAATATTGCTACATACATTCATTCATTTTTCGGTGCAAGCGCATAAAAAAATAATTAAAACCAAGGCAATATTCATTATTTTTGGGATTCGAGGAGTCGTGTTCCTAACTTACGGAGTATGACCTCTTCCTAGAACTGACATAATTAAATATCCTATTTAAAATGAAAACATAGGATTTAGGTAATAATCAAATGACGGTTATTCTTGTTTTCGAGGATTCGAGACATTGTGTCCTAACCTACGGGGCATGATATTTTCTTCTCGATTAACTCAAGATAAGGTCTTTTCCATAAATTTTAATTTAGTTAGCGATATTTTAATCAAATAACATCATGCAAAGAGGGGATCGTATTTTAAATTCTCTTTGAATTCTCAATTTTTGACGCTAAGACATCAAGTTATCAACTAGGTACCAATTCTGGGCATTATGAGGGTGCTAATCCTTCCTCATACTAACCAAACCCCAAACTCACTTATTGGATTTTGTAGACCAAAAATTATCATTTTAGTAAATTAAACCTTTTATTAAAATGATTAAGTTTCAAGGTGATCCGATCACACCTAATAAAAAGGATTGGTGGATTCTTCATTTTTGTTTTTTAAAATAAAAAGTCGATTCCCCCCAAAAAAAAGAGTTTCGATAAATAATATCTAATTAAAACTTAATTTAAAGTACGTATACTAGATTTTGTCACACATGATGTGAGTGAAAAATATTTTTAAATATTTTATGTTTAAAATATTTTCTTCTAAAATTTATTCAATAATGAATATAGGAACAGGGTAATGAACTTGTATTTTAATACTATTAAACATGTTCAATAATTGGATTTGTAATTTCTAATTCTTTTATTTAATCATGATATGAAAGCAGGAAAAGACAAAATTGTCATAATAATAATTATTATTATAATTATATTTAAAAGAAGGGGTATTAATGTAATTTCATAATTAAGTTTATGACCCGATTAAGGGTGACACCAACTTAGTAAAATGCTTAAATATAAGTATTAGATTACATATATGAGAATAGATAGTGACACATTTGAGTTGGAAGAGATAAATAAAACCATGATTTTAAAAGATTTTCATATCTAGATAATTAAAATATTAATATTTTATACTATAAAATATTTATTATCAATTTATAAATTTCAATATATATTTATTATTAAAATATGTGTTAATGGTACTAAAAGCCCTCAAACATTTAAAAAAAATCAATGAAGCCCCTTTGAAATTTTTGCACCCAATTGAGTCCTTAATTTAATAAAACTGGCCAAATAAGCCCTTTGATTGACATTAATTGATACTATTTAACGTGGGGCTAATGTGGCCATTAAGAATGCCAAATCATTTAATGAATAATAACATGGTAACAAGGACTAACTTGAAAAGTATGTGAAAGTTTTAAGTGTTATTATTTGATAAGTGAAAATGATGTAGAGAATATGAAATATATGATGCATTATGGATAAGAATTTAGTGAATAAAATCTCATGATTATTGTAATTGAAATTTACATTTTTTCTTTAAATCATGAAAATGAGGACTAAATTGAAGAAGTGCAAAAATGTACTGAAATTCTGAAATATCACATTCTTATATAAATAATGTAAATTTTATGATATTTTAGTGCCCATGTAGACTAGTGTTGAACTTTGTACATATAGTTGACATGCTATAGGAACCTGAACGCTCTCATATTATCATGATATTCGTGATATTACACTTTGGTACGTTTGTTTTCAGCATTTATGTGCTCCATGTATCGTGTTATGTTCTGTGTATCCATCTTGTCCAAACAAGTCTAGCATGGGCTAAAAAGTCATGGTAAGTGATTTCTAATAATAGTTCATGTTAAACCATGAAGTGATAAAATAGTGAATCAAAGTATTAGTGAATTTTGTAAATATTGAATAACCTCTTGATTAATTTGATATATTCATGAAATTATAATAGTCATATTGTTAATATTAAATAAATTAAAGTATTGGTAAGATTTGAATTCACGAGTACTTACTAGGCTATATTATAGCTTAATGTGTTGTTGTTTAACACGTAGGTGAAAGATTAGACTGATGCCTTTGAAAGAAGATTAATATCAACACATCACATTAAATCATCAAGGCTTGGGAGAAAAAGCATGAAATTTAACTCATGGTATAAATCACAACATCTACATAGGCCTAATTCAAGTATTTATGTTTTATTAATGTAACGACCCAATTTCCAGTGGTATCAGAAAATACGGTTTTGGAACCTTGTTTTCGTAAATTGAGTTTGTAAATATTAAATATAGATATTTATGGAGTTAGTGTATAGATGAATTGAAATTCAATTAAGTAGTTTAGCCAAAATTGTGAGTAATTAAGGTTCAAGTAAATCGTAAAAGTTTAACTGCTATAGATTTTTAATTAGGAAAAGGCTTGGGGACTTAAATAACAATTATCCAAAGGATTAAAATGGAAAATAAAACTATTTTAAATGTATGATAGTGGGATGTGATGTTAAATGTCATTAAATTAAGTTAATTAAAAATTTAAGCTTAATTAACCATGATTAAGATAATTAATTAAGCTTAATTAAAATTAATCATAATATATATAAAATGTTAGTGGTAAAAGATGATAAGTATCATCTTCTTCAACCTTTCATGCCATCCTCCATGGAGGAAAAGCTTTAAAACTCTTTTTGATATTCGACCATCAATTACAAGTAAGTTCATAGCCATTTTTCTTTAATTTTTATGAATTTTTTTATTGTGGGAGCTTGATTTAGCTAACCCATGTATCAATTTGCAAAGCTGTTATAGTTTTGAAAGTTTCCATTGTTGAGAAATGGATGAATTTGGTGTGAATTTGATAGAAATTAAGCTTAAATTAAGAAAAGAACTAAATTGTAAAATTTAATTATTAGTTTCGTACATTAGGGACCAAATTGAATAAAACAAAAAATTGTTATGAAATTTTTGTAGGAATAGAAAGTAGAAGGTCCTTAATACATATATGTGAAATCATATTTTAAGCCAAAGGTCTAGATCGAAAGTTATGCTTGTCTCAGGTTTAGGGACTAAATTGAATAAATTGAAAAATATGTGTGACTGTGAACTTGAATGTTATTTGATATGGAACTTGATGTTTTGTATTGTTGAATTATTATTTGTAGCTAAAGACGATGTAGGGCCATTGAGAGGCTCGAGTTTTCGATTTATATTTTTACGATTCAGATCAATTTAAATTTTGCATGAAGTTTTGCATAGTATGATACTAAGGTGAGTTGAAAATGGTTGGTTGAATTGAATTGATATGATTGGAATTGATTATCAAGATAGAGGACTAAATTGAATAGAATGAAAAGTAGTATATCTTCATGATTTATGATGTTTAGTATGAAATTGAGTTGAGATATGTTGTATAACTTGATGAAATGATGAATTGATGATAAATTGAGATTGATAGATTGTTAATTGAGCTATATAATGAATTTGAAAAATTGGTTACCCTATTAATTGTTCGGGCATAGTCGAATGTAGTTGGTATGCCATAGGATAGATTGAGTACGAGTTACTTTTGCTATATGTTGATGAGCACTGGGCACATTTTCCTTCGGACGTTTCTGATGAGTGCTGGACACAACTTTTACTTCAATTATACCGATAAGCGCTGGGTGCAATCTATTTACTTTGGATGTTTCGATGAGGCACTGGGTGCCAAATTGGTGTGTTGGTTGGGATCTATGTATCCGTTTGAGTTTGAGTCATGTTAATAGGGGATACAAATTGTGAATTGGTTGAATGATATTCAAAAATGATTAAATGTTATGAAGTGGTATTATAGGTAATTGTATACGATATTTGATTATTGATAGCATGTGAAAGACCATGTAAATTGGTTGACGATCTTGAGGGTCGATATGGTAAGGTTACAAATGATTTGATTCAATTTGGTAAGAAAATGTGGTATGATCAAATGTTGCAAATTGAATAGTTGTGCGAATTTTATTGGCATTGAAATGTTGTTATAATATAACCATTTAGCTTGATTAATTTAAGTAATGTATAGGTAATTCATATGAAGCATTTGGTATAATTGTGGTATATAATGAAATTGTATTAGTTGATATTAGAAATCATATAAATTGTACGCAATTGATTATAATCTATGTTATATTGATTTGAATCACGGAAATACCACTGAGTTTTATTGCTCAGCGTAAGGTTTGTTTTTCATGCGCAAGTATAGGTACATCTCGAGATCTCGAATAGTGAATCCAACATCTAGCTAGAGATCCCTGAATCAACAATGTTTACATAACCTCTTTTTTGTTCGTTATATGGCATGTACCTTAGTTGAGTCGATTTTTAATATAATAGGTGGTCATGTGAACTTTGGGGTCGGAATTAGCATTTTTGAATTGACCATATGTTTATATATATATATGAAATTGTGAATATTACACCATTTGGTTTGGCATATCTTATGGTATGTTATTAAATTATATGGTAATGTATCTAAATACTTATATATATGTCAAATAGTTCCATGAAGAGTGTTGATGAGATGTTTGTGAATTTGCATGAATTGGTTGAAATGGATTAAAACTTACGTGTATGAATGGTACTTTAACTATATTAGAATTCATTGAATATGTATTTTTTCTGAAATTTTATTTGCAAATTCTTTGAAGTTCTATAGATGATTGAAAATAGGTACCAAAACTTGACCTTTTGAAATTAGTATGTCACCTCGCGATGTCAAACGTTTTTCGTCGCGATGAGACCGAGTTGACATGCCATGATGCGATGTCGAGTACTAACCAATGGGATGAGGCCTACTCAGTATGTTATGTCATGATGAGAAACCCTTTGACATTCAGACACCAACCCAATATTTTTTATTTTTTTACAATTTGGTCCTAATTTGACCTCAGGTTAGCTTTAGAGCTTCCGTAAGCTTGTTTAAGACCTGAAAACGACTGTATATCGAATTGTATGCATGTATTGGTTGAAATTAATAATTTAATAGTATAAATTGAAAGAATATTGATCATAATTATTTTGAAAACGAATGTGACACCTTGAACTCGAACCCAACGATTGGGATGGGTAATGGGCTATTACAATAAATGCGAGTGAAAGTATTTAGAGAAGCTTAAATGTTTTGATAGCCTAGTGAAATCATTTAAATTATGCAATGAGCATATGATGAATTATATGATATTTTAAAGCGTTTGATGGTTTAAAATGATTGATATATGTTTGAGAATGTTTGGTATTTAAATCGACATGAAACAAAAGTGTTTTAGGCATGATTTAGAGTCCTCTGCAATTGAAGTATTGGTACTTGTTATCGATACAAGTACTCTAGAGAGCAAAAATGATTAGTTATAGAGAAAATGTACTGATTCTTGGAATAGTGAGTAGCAATACAAGTGCCATGTTTTACCCCGTGCATGTTCAATTTGAGTCAAAAAAGGCCCGAACGACCTCAAATCGCAACCAAACTGTAATGGATGCCCAGAAATGACTTGAGATACCTTAAAAGAGTTTAAAATGACAATGATAAAGTATATAAATGAAATTTGAATTAAATTGACTCGGAGTCCAAATATAACATCCTTTGCTCGGGTTATCAAATTAACCCAGCTAATGGGTGTTACAAATTGGCCAAACATTATCAATGTGACATTGCTACATCAGCATGCCACATTTGTTTCCCACATGACATTGCTACATAAGCAATTTAAATTTTTTTCTTTCCCATTTCTTCCTTCTTTTTTCTTTAATTCTCCTTATTTTTTTCTATTCTTTCTTTCTCCTCCTTGTAACAACTTTACCCAACCTGATTTTTGGATTTGAGCTACAAAATGCCACATTTGTTGTCGAAGCAACTACAACTAATTCTTATACGATTTAACCATTCCAACATTCTTAAAAGTATAAAACACATTTTCTATATGTTTTATAATCATTTTAGAGTTTTGTACGAGCTTAAAAAAGGTCTTTTGCTAACTCGAAGTCAGTTAATGACTTCATTGACAAGTTTTCGAAACTCACGATGTAACACCCCTAACCCGTATCTGTCGCCGAATTAAGATTATGAGGCATTACCTATCAAAAGCACAATTCCAAATATTGATATATACACATGAACGGGTCTTGAGAATCAGTCAAAATTTATTTCATGAACTAACATAGCACTTAAATTTGAAGCATTTCATATCATACATATACATACAGTCATATCATTCACATGAAATAAAATGAATTATAACATTCAAATATTAAAGCATTTACAGACTTTAACAAGGATATGATATAAACTTAAATGATTATTCAACTAATATAAATACATGAGTATACACTGACTTTCCAAATTAACTGCTAATGATATCATTACTCAACCCAAACTCAAGCATCATTTTATTATCTAATATCAATTGAATTTATACTTAAATTCACATGTCAACACATTATACAAACAAATATCTTAATAAATATTTGCAGAATGACTAACCCAATTAGTATCGAATATCTAATTTCAAAGAAAACAACCACATAAGTCACATAATTTTGCCGAACATTTATGCATGCTAATACCATGTAATAGTTCATTTATAAAACTAACCTTTATGACTTAAATGAATGTTTTATCATAGTAACCAAATACATATGACTAAATATATATATACATATATATAGTTCATACTTGTCAATGAATATAAACTACAACCAAACTCCCAATCCCTATATTCTAAATCGTTTTATCTTATAAACATTTAATTCAAATAATACATCAAACCACTTCATTACATGTATAATCACAAATGCCAAACCCTAGGTAGCTCAAAAATAATATTCATATCTCCCATCTCATAACCGAATATCATTTCTACAATCATAGTCATTTAAATAATTTATATAAATATATTAGTAACATGAATTTTCCTATATCATAATAATAAACATATTAAGACAAAGGTATATCATATTCGGACATGATCAGCCAATCTGTAATACCGAATCATGTTATTTCAAACCACTTACACAACCAAAGTTACCATCACCAAATTATCAAAACTATACTCATTAGGTATCATAGCTAAGAACTTATTAGATCAAAACTAAGCATAATAAGCAAATTCACATGTATACTATATCTTAGTATAAAACACATCCTAACCAAACAAACATATTTAGCCAATTCATTCATTTCACTTCCAAAGTCATTAACCAACTGTAATACCCTAACTCACGTCACTATCCAACCATTTCCATAATGTATAACATTTATCACCTATGCCATTCATTCATAACTCATAGCATCATCACCAAAAACAATTTAAACAATAATCGAACATAATCAAAAACTAAACTTAGAAGTAAGCCATTTTCGCATGGCTTTAATTATTCACAACAAAAATTCAACATCTCAAGCATAGTTCAGCCTATACATGCCATAATCCGAGTTTAACTTATAAAGATACCAATATAGTTGATAGTGTGATGAAACTTTGCTGACAGTCCCCGAGCTCGTAGCTTGACTCCAAAATCTATAAAATAGAAACACACATATACATAAAGTAAACTATTTATAGCTTAGTAAGTCATAAGCAGATGAACAACCCAAAAATATCATCAATTTAATTAAACTAAGCCAAAGCACATTATTATAAAACATTTATATTTGAACATATAAAATCTATATTATATATATCTTCATTCATATTTGTCACTTTAACCGAATGCTTATATAGCCATGTTAACATATTATCAATTAAATTCCAAAGCCAAATAATTAATATCAACCTAGTTCACATACACACAAATACACAAACTCATGTGTCATCATATAATTTTATATGCATTTTAGTTATTTGCAGAATACATGTATTCATACATAGGTATAATTTAAACTCATTTTAATCCTATTCAAAAGGCCAAGTACACTTACCAAATTCACATGTAACCTTTAATTGCATTATGCATAATTTGAAATAAGTACCAAATTACCCACTTACCTTATTTTAAATAAACAACAAGCAAATTCATACCTGGCCATTTAGCTTATCTTACACATTCAAACACAACTTGTCTTTGCTCGATGAACCATTCGGAATTGGATAGGACACTCAAATGATCACACATAAATCGTACAATGCCAACGTCCCAGACGTGGTCTTACATGTAATCACATATCGATGCCACTGTCCCAGACAGGGTTTTACTCGCACACATATATCAAAATCACATATCGATGCCATGGTCTCACTCGCATACATAAATCGGAATCCTATGTCATGACATATGTATCCTAACTATTCCTAAGGTTCATACGGGGCTTTCGGACGTTGTAATTCAGTCAAAACGAATTCAGAAACATAGTAATCAAGTTTATTCACATTCGGCTATAGCATATAATAATTCATACATATAAATTCAGCATATATACTTTGCATTTATTTAAAATTGAGTACGGCTATTTGCTTATAAACTTACCTCGGGCTATGTATAACGGAATGGAACAGCTAGTTGATAACTTTCGCTTTCCCCCGATCCAAATCCGATTTATTTGGTTCTTGATCTAAACATAATCAAATTAAGCTCATTCAAACATATTTTCATTCAATTTAGTCCAAAAACACATAAATGGACAAATTATCATTTTACCCCTGACATTTACACTTTTTACAATTTAGTCCTTATTGCACAAAACACAAAATATACAAAATTTTAATATACCCATGTTGGGTCGAATTTTACCCATACCCATACAAATCCATATATTTCGTTTGTTTCACATTTTAGTCCCTCAAATTGTTATTTTTGCAATTTAGTCCTAATTACTCAAAATCATCAAAAACTCTAATACAAAACATGTTAATCTAAAACATATTTTTCATATTTCATAATCAAACAACAAAAATCACAAGCTCTCAACAATGACATAACTCAAAATATTCACCAAAATAAAAAATTCAAGCATAGATTTTATAGTACTCGAAGCAACGATCTCAAAAACGTAAAAATTATCAAAAACCAAACAAAAACGAACCTTGATTGAGCTTGAGTAAGTGCCAAACCCTAACCTTCTTTTCTCTTTTCTTTTGTTTTAGTTTCAGTGGATGAACAAAATTATGAAGCCATATTATAATTTCTTTATGTTTTATTATTACATATGTTTTTAACCATTTTACAACTTTACCCTTTAAAAATAAATAAACATAACACATATTTCTAAGGTCATTACCGTCCATCACATGCAACTATGGTCTAATTGCAACTTAAAGGCTTCCATTTAAAAAGCCAATAGCATTTCGGCCCTTTATACAAATAACCATTAAATTTTTATTTTACGCAACTAAGTCCTTTTATTTGATCAGGCACTCAAACGATAAAATTAAATCACGAAAATTTCACAGATATAAATTCACACAAAATAAACAAAAGAAATAATTTTAAAATATTTTTCTAACTCGAATTCGTGATCCCGAAACCACCGTTCCAACTAGGGTCTAAATTGGGCTGTTACACATGAGCTGACATCGTGACACCATGGCTACCTCATCAATGAATGAGTTTAGTCGAAACTTTAGAAAACTCAAGGTTGTGACGTCACTTACTGTTGATTTAAGTCGTGACGTTGGGAACTTGTCATCACAACATTACCCTTTGTTTTGGTAAAAATCACTTTGAAACATATTCAATACTTCCTACCAAAAACATTTCAATATATATATATGCTCATTCCACATTCATCAAGACATCATATCATGCCAACCTATGCCAAATAAAGCTTATGAAACTTTTGAAATCAAGTGTTCAAATGGCACAAAACTCATGATAAAAGACTAGGCATAACTAGGCTATTTCCCAACCTTAATACACAAATCCAACCATTAGCATTTACATTATAGACAACCATTTAAATAACAAGGGACCCTATATACATGCCACAATTATAGGTTCCAAAATGAACATACTTTTCCTGACTTGATGATAATGTGATACTCGCACTGATCCGACTTTGAGAGTTCCACAATTTAGGGATCTACACGTAAGGAAAACAACAATAGGTAAGCATTTATTGATTAGTAAGTTCGAATGGATTTTAAAACACGTGCCTTGATCATAGGTGAGCATGTTCAATACCAAAAGATTTGGCATACATCTAGCTAGAACATGGCATATATTGTCACAACAAAGTGAACATAGGAAACATAAGTATTCATATATGTCAAACATTATAACATGACCAAAACAATCATCAAACTATACCAAATCATATAAGATCATCATCATTTCATGTACTTGCATTAATCTATTAGTCAATGCGAATAAAATTTTAACCACATATCTTAATAAATTATTAAATCCGGTTCATTTTCATTTTCCTATTTCAAAGTTCAGTTTTAACATTTCGCCCAATGGAACTGTAGTAAAACAGACTCGGACACGCGAGTGAACTACACTACACCAAAGCACTAGAGTGCAAAGCATGTAGGCATCAAATGTATATATGTATTCAAATACATCCCTCCACCACACCAAGGTCTCTGAAGAGATAGTGAATATTCGATGATCCGCAACAAATGCTGAATCTCAAAATAAATATCATATTCTTCATATTGTCAAGTAACTCGTACACAAGCATATATGACCCTATTGAAATGAAAATTGTATCCTAGCCTTTTACTAAGTTCACATGAGCATCAATTATCCATATTTGCATAAACATAAGTTGTAAACATCCCATATCAATTTCCGAATTCATTGATCAAGTTTGAACATGAATCACACATACAATTAATGATGCATTTAAGTTCTCTTGTCATTCTTCTAGTTACCAACCACTAGATATAACATCATTCACTTATCACAATTCAACTTAATTCATTTATGTTACTAGCCAACTATGCCAATTTCCACCAAAACCTTAACATAAGTTCAAATATAAATAATAAATGAAAATAAACGCAACCATACCTATTTAATAAGGAAGGGTAGTAAGTTCTATAAGAACTTACCTTTCAAAACACAAAATGAGTAGATTTTCGAAGGACTATTCCACAATTTTAGCCTTTCCTCTACATGCTCCACTTTTATCCAATTCTTGTTCTATGCAAATATATATAAATATCAAATCAATATCATATATTAACACACAATGAATTTTCAATGACTCACAACAACAACGCCTTTAGATGCATGATCCTAATTAATCCCTTTTTAAATACACATATATTTTTCTTTTTATTCAATTTATTCCCTAAACTCGAGATAATCATATTTTTCGATTCCTAACTTTGGATCAAAATTCGATTTTATATTCTTTCATTAGGGACTTTATACTTTATATTTCTATCATAAATTTATGACAAGTTTTTTATTTATTCAATTTAGTCCCTAATGTTATGGAGCTAACAAACTAGTTTATTTAATTTTAAAATTTAGTCCCTATCATGATCTAAGCTTAATAATTATCAAATTCAAGCCTAATTCATCAATTTATCAATAATGATAACTTGCTAAAAACTTAACAATTGAAAAAATTGATACATAGGTTAGCTAAATCAAGCTCTCATGATCATAAATCTATAAAAATTACATGAAAAAGGCTTAGTTTTCTTACCAATGTGGTGGTTGAATGTTTAGCTTAAGCTTAAGGTTTTCTCCCTTTTTCTTCAATGGAGGACAGTGGCAAATGGAGAAGATGATAATGTTTTCATCTTTCCTTCCACAAACCAACACACATATGTATTAATTAAGATCTGATTAATCTAATTTAATTAACTTAACTAAACCTTAATAATGTTAATTTTATTATTAAATAATCTAAGTGGAAAACATCATCAATGTCCACTATCTCGTAATGGAAACGGTTTAATAACCATTTTGACCCTTTGGTTAATTGTAATCTAGGTTCTCAAGCCTTTTTTAATTAAAACTCGATAGTGATTGAAATTTTACAATTTAGTTCCTAATTTTTAATTAACGACTTATCGGCCAAATTACTTGACCATTCTTTAGTATATTCTCATATTAACTCCATAAATATTTCTATTTTATATACACAGGCTCAATTTAAGTAAATGGGGTTCCGAAACTGCATTTTTTGTACCACTGAAAATTAGGCCATTATAATTCTTCTCCGCTAGATTTCTATGACTTCATTCATCATCATCATCTTCTTCTTCTCCCTTGGATCCATTGTTCGATCAATTTTTCTATCTCCAATTTCTCTTGAAAACTAGTCATCTCCAAAAACTTACAAGTTCAAAAAATTCTAAAGCCTCCCCAATATCTCTACTTTAGACATATCCCTAAATCTATACAAAAATCTCAATCTAAATGACTACAAATATACAAGATTCCTTTGTAGTACTTGGTTTCTTATATTTACAATAATCAGATACCCTCAAGATTTCTCAAATGAAAATTCTTTGGAATTGAAATTAGAAAAGGAAAAAAAAAACAAACTTAGAATTATATATGCAAGCAATCTATTTCCATTCGTTACCCATTAACAACAATAAACCACAACAAAAAGAGAGGAGAAATTTAGAGCCTTTAGTTGGAATCTAAAAAAAATCAACCCAAATCAGAAAATAAAATAGAAAAAGAGAGAAGAAGCTTATCTTTGGGCTCCTTGATTTTCAAGGTTCAAGTTCACCTCTTGAAGATTCGAACAAGGGGAGTCTGAAGAGGTAGAGGGGAGCAACATACCAGAGAATGAGGCCGAAGTAACAGCAGATAGTGGCGAATTGGGGTTGTTTGCTTCAAGCATTTGTTGGAGTTTTCGAAGGCTTGGTTTGGGTTTGCAAAAATTTAACCCGAGAGAAGTGAAGATAAGACGGTGGAGCTTATTACAATGGTATTGGCGGCATGAATGGAGCACTGACTACGACGACAGTGCAAGGCGACTAGGGTTTCATTTGGGGAGAAAAGAAGATGATGAGGAAAAGTGAGGAGAAAAATATATAAAAAGTAAATAAAAATATTAAAGACATTAACTAAAAGAAAATAAAAAATAAATATTTTATTTTATATTTTGCCAACATAGTGGCATACCACGTCAACAACATTTGGCTAAGTTGGCACTGTTAAAAGCCACATCAATCCCACTGTTAAATGCTAACAATCAACATTAGTAAAATAACCCATTAGGCTAGTTTTGTTAGTTTAGGGTTCGATTGGGAGCACAAAGTTTGGAGGAGCTTAAACGATTTTTGTGAAAAATTTTGAAGGTTTATAATACCATTAAGCCTTAAAATATTAACATAAATAGTTTCCAAAAATATATTAATAATATTATTTAAAATTTAAAATTATTATGGTTAAAATTCATTATTAAAAGAAATTTGTAATATTGAATAATATAATTAAATAATAAATTATATCAATAATTTATTATATTATTAAATATAAATAATTAAATATGTATGTTTAATAATAACCATTATAATATTTGATATTAATATTTTAATTTATTTAAATAGTTTTAGAAAATAAAAAATTATTATTAATATAATAATATTAGACTTGATTCAAATTAATTTTTAGAAAATGACTTATACTTTTTAAAATGATAAGTTAATTTACATGAAAAAAGGATTTATTTTCCATTAATTTTTAAGTCATTTCTCATTAACCAAATTGTTTTCAATGAAAAACAAACTACAGGAAAATGTAAAAAATATTTCATGTAAGTCATTTTCCGTGAAACAAACACACCATTGATATTATTTTATTCTTTTCAATACTGATTAAAATAATATTTTTAATAATAAAGAGATTAATTTAATCATTTCCCTACAATATATTACTTTAGCAATTAATTTTGCCGTATTTTCTATTTTAGTGCCAATTTTTTTGGTTATCTAAATTATTCTAGTTGTTAGATTGTTAAACATTCAACTAATTAAAAATTATTGCATGACAGGAAAAGGCCGCATAAGCATAATTATTTATATCAAACAATTTCATATATATATATATATTTATAAAATATAAAAAAATTAAAAATTACATAAAAATATTCAAAATGGAAAATGTATAATATTCAAAATAAAATTTTTTAAAATTAGAAAATTTATAAGTAAAATATAATATTAAGTAAAATTTATATATTTTTATTTTATATAATTTTATATTTTAAAATTAAAAAAATAAATTTTTATATAATTTTAATTTTTTAATTTTTTAATTTTTTAATTTTAAATTTCTAATTTTCTCTTTCTAGTTATTTTGATTTTTTAGGAATTATATGGTATAAATAATTACACGGCAGTGCTTATGTAGTTTTATGCCTCATGTCATCATGCGATGGAGCTATATTATTGTTCACCATCATTAACTAAGAGTTGACTAATAGAGATACCAAGATAGAAAAAAATTAATTATTAATCTTAATCAAAAAATTAATTAAGTAGCAAATATAAGATAAAAAAGTCATA
Organism: Gossypium hirsutum; assembly: GCF_007990345.1. NCBI lineage: Eukaryota > Viridiplantae > Streptophyta > Magnoliopsida > Malvales > Malvaceae > Gossypium > Gossypium hirsutum. The sequence continues at coordinate 87,520,095 of NC_053430.1, read as the reverse complement.
ATTTATGGGCAGACTATCCGCATAAGCATTTCTCAATTATAACTTTTTTATTATTATTTATTAAAGTGTGTTGTTTTCGGGTGAATCTTGACACTAATTAGGGTTAAGTTATTTTAGGGTTTAATCCACTACAAAATTTGCACTTAAAATGTTTCTAAAAAATATCAAAATTCATAATTTTTAAATATGTATAAGTAAATATAATTGATAAAATAAATTATTAAGAAATGGGTTAGTCTTTATGGTTATGTAGTTAGTGTGTTTGCTTAAAAACCCAAGGTTCAAGCTATGCTAGTTCCTTTTTTTTTTTTCAGCAACTAAGCAGCAAAATCGTACTAGAATATATATTATTTACTGTAAAAATAAATAAGCGTGGGTAGTAATTCAATTGGTTAAGCATCTCCCCATTCTTCCCTTGTAACTTAGGCTTAAGTCACGTCACTTTTCTTTCCTATTTTCTTTTTCGGCAAGAAGGAATAATTACCCAATCAACCCTTTAAAATTTGGAAAGTCTAACTATTTAATCCTTTTTCCTGAACATAATTGAACTATAGTTTCTTTTTTCTAATAAAACTGGCTTTTTTCGGCGAACCACACGACCCCCATACATGGCCATGTCTACCCTGAAACCCTAAGAGTTCAAATTGCACACAGTCATGTCTCTATTGTAGGTTAATTTTACAAATGCCACACAACCATAGTCTGTCACACGGCTGTGTACTCCACCCACATTGTCTGGTTACACGGTCATGTGTCCCTTGTAACTCAGATTTTATAGTTTCGACTCAAAATTTTATGTTTTGATTAGATTAGTCTATGAATAAGTTCTGAACTATTTAAAGTGTTTTAACTGATGCATTTAGGTCCTTGATAATATGAAAAATTTTAGAATCGATGCTTGATCAAATTAACGCAGTATTTATTTGTATATATATTTTTGCATGAATCATGAGTAGTGTATGTTACTATTGTATCTATACTTCCAATCGTATGAACGACATGCCCTATGTTACTATTAATCCAAATACATAGAAATCATGACTCTTCCTACTGATTTACCATGTGTTAGTACATTAATTGCTATCATACTTGATTTGTATTAAATGTGTTGCATTGTATTGCATAGGATGGGACAATGTGATCAGAGGAAGTCTGGCAGTTTATCTGCATTTATCTTTTTGCAGTGAACCCACAGCTAAAGGCAAATTCCATCTACGAGTAAAGGTGTCCAAACAGTTTACCGAACCAAACTAGTATGAACCGAATTAACTGAACTAAATTTTTTCAAAAATAATTAATCGAACTGAAATATTTCGGTTAATTTGGTTAGTTAACTGAATTTATATGTTTTTATTTTTTAGTTAAAACAAGTATAAAATATATAAAAAAAACGATAATGTTCATTTGACCGAATTATCCGAATTAATTGAATTAAAACTACGTAAATTTGTATTATTAATTATTAAGTTTGAGTAATTTAATTAATTCAGTTAATTACCCGATTTTGAACCAAATGAATCAATAACCAAACTTCTAAAAAATCATTAACCGACCTTCAACCGATTAACTGAATTAGATTGGTTTGGTAGGTTAATTCAGTTCTAACAAATTTGAACACCCCTATCTACAGGGACTTGCTGTGTGTCTACATCCAAATGACATTTATTATATATGAACCAGTAGTGGTTTATCCACATCCCGGTGTGTTAGAGAAGTGAGTTCAGGGAAACTCCCATTGTGGTGTGCAGTGGTGGGGTAGGATCTATTTTATTAAAAATCGAGACTGTATGACATCTCTAAAATTATGTACATACAAATTTGGAAATTCTGTTATGATTTAATTATGTGTGGATATATATATGTATATTGTGGGCAAATCTGAAAATTGGTTACTTTAATAACTACTATTGTGGGTTTTGATATATAAGGTTGCATTGAAAATTAGAGACTGTGAATTGTTGTCTGATTGTGATTATTTTATACGATATTATCTAATACGTTTTACCGACTATTTCCATTGATTTTCTTATGAATGGACTCACAGTGAGCGTCACAACTCACCCCCCTTAAATTTTCATCCTTATAGATAACCCACCAGGTTAGGACGCGACGTGACATCTGGAGGGTCTCGGCTCAATCTATTTTATTTTTGATTTATTAAGGCTTATTCTTTTGATTTATTTTATTATTCAAATACTATAATATTTTATTTTGAATTGTGGCATGAGATTTAGGTTTTAGGTTTCTTTTATTCTACATGACACTTAATTAAAGTTTTAAACTTTTCGAATTATGATTATTAATTAATTATGCATGAACCCCAATTTTTATTAAAAACAAATAGTTACCACTTTTCCGTTCTTAAAGTGTAATTAAGTTTTCAAGTAATAAATAATCTGGAAATTAACTAAATTTTCTACTAAATCAAACAAATGTTTAAAAGATGTCTATTTTCAAAAACTTCGATAACCCTACTCGGCCATCTCGGTCGCATCTCGATGGCTGATGTAGTCTTCTGAATTCGGGTCGAATATCTAGGCTGAAATGGAGATGTTACATTTGATGGTATCAAAGCCTAGGTTTTCTAAACTCAAACTGTAAAAATTTGAATAAATTTGCATGCATGCATTAAAAGGGTATTTTAGGAAAAAATCATGCCACAAATTTTTTGGAAAAAATTATTTTCTGCAGGAAAACTAAATCCGACACTCCAGTGCCAGTCATACTTTAGTTACTATTAAAATTTTAAATACAAACTAAACTTTAGATTGTGAATATTTAGAAGGATGACTAATGTTTGAACTTTTGTGTGAAACTGTAAATATACTTTATAACTTAAACTTTCGAAAACACTATGAACACTCAAGGTAGACGTGGTAAGGGTAGGCCGTGTAAGGCTGCACCTGTAGAGCTGCCCTTCATCCAGGGCGAGAATTCTATTTTTGAAGATGACTACATTGAGAATTCCACCACCAATGGTGGCAGAGGCTGTGGGAACGACGATGACTCTGTGACTGTAACAACTCATTTTCAGTGGTTTCAGGACCACAGTTCCAACAAGTGAGTCAGTATTTTATTATTTATTTATTTATTATTTATAGAGTTACTAAAATGTTGTATTAAAATTTGGTAAGAAAATTTTAACGTTTAGATAGTTAATTAAGTAAAAAAGACTAAATTATAAAAGGTGCAAAAGTTAGTTTCTATTAGTTAAAGGTGTTAAATGGCTATAGAAATGTGAATTGATGGACCTAAATGGTAAATATACCATTTAGATAGATAGTGGATGGCTTAGGTGATATATTTCATGAAATTTTATTAATGTTAAAAGGTTAAAGTTGTAATTTCATAATTAAAGAACAATAAAAACAAAAAAAAAGCCAAATAGCTATCATCTTATTCTTTTTTTCACTAGCCAAAATCGAATTCACCATTGTTAACCCAGGGAGGATTCGACCAAGCCTAATTCTTCATGCATGATATGTAATTTTTGTTAATTTTTAATGATTTTTATGTTTTTATGATCATTTTAGCTTAATCTAGCTAACTCGAGGGTTAATTTGTAAAAATATCAAAAATTTTGAAAGGTTTCATTGATGAGTTTGAAGTGTTTTTGAAGTGTGATGGTAGATTATTAAGCTTGGTTGTTAAATAGGACTATTTTGTAAACTAGTTTTTTGTAATTTTATTGTTTAAGGATTAAATTGTTAAAATAGTAAAACTTAATGGAATTATTGTGAAATTGTGATAAACGTGGGCTATAGAGAGACCCTAGGAAATTCGTATGTTTCGAGTTTAAGGAGTAAATTGTAAAAGGGTAAAATGTTGGGGTAATTTTTTTAAATTTATAATGAAATGACATATAAGCTTAAGTTTAACTATTTGAGATGATTAAATAGATTAATTGAATGAAAATTATTATTTGGATCAAGAAACCAAACAATCAGACTCGAATAATGGAAAATCTAAATTAACATATTAGTCGTCAGCATCGTGTTCGTAATAGTTTTTGTTTAGGTAAGTTCGTTTATTGTTTAAACTTATTAATTGATGATTTTGGTAACATTTTAACAATTATTCATGTTAGGTATGGTTAAATTGAATGTTATATGTCGATTAGTGATTTTGGACTAAATTGAGATGTTGATTAAATTGATGATCGTGCTTGGAAAATGTGAAATACATAGATGTAATTTTGGAATGGTATAATGGAAATGAATTTAAATGATTCAGATATGTGATGTGGCCCATATGAACCTCGTGAATACTTAGGATACAAATGACATGTCATTAGGGGTTATTTACAATTTCGGGTGTTGGTCTTGGATGTCCTACTGATGGCTAAGGTCCTGCATTTGTTGCAAATTCTCCACAACTCATGTGAACAACATCGTATAGCCTAACATCCCGACGCACAGCTTATGTGAGCAGACCTATTTCACAACTTATGTGAGCATATACGGTTACAGCCACAGCTTGTGTAGGCATTTTCCTGAGCATCCGATGTTATTTCATTTGTTTCAATGGGTGATAAAAACTTAAATGAATGTATATATATGAAATGTTGTATGATCTTGACATGTGAAATGGAAAATGTTGGTTTGAAAACTCGAAATGGAAAAGTTATGCTATTTCGATATATGATGAATGAAATGTGTACTTGACATGTTTATTATTACATTATTCATAAGATGTTGGAATTATATGTTTCATTCTTATACTTACTAAACTTATGAGGTTTGTGTTGTATAGGAAATAAATATATGCTCATGATCTAATGACTGAATTTAAGGATGAATGGTTTGAATATATACATGTTTAGTAAGTTTAAGTTATACGAGCTTACTAAGCACTAGTTTTTTATGTTATTTTCTTTCCCTGTAGATCATCAAAAATCTCGGTTGGTTGAAATTTCAAGTCGGAGCACACACACTACCCGCTTTTTAACTTGGTAGAAGTTTTGGTCATTTTGATGTTGAATATGTATATATATTTTGGTTTTGGTTGTATATGTCCACATATAGGTGCCTTTAGTTATGTGGTTTATGCTTCTTGGAAATGGTTGGGATATGGTAAAATTACATGTGAATGGAATGGATGGATTGGCATGTTTGGCATGTGTATAAGGTAAGGGCTTGTGATCTTTGAATTGAATTTATCTTGGTGTATGAAATGTGGTGCCAATGAGGGCATATTGTATAGACACTTAGGTTGAGTGTTTTAGTATTTTTTTAAGCATGTTTGAATGTGTTTTCAAGGTATGAAAATGGTTGATATTGGTTTGGCTTGGTACCTAAGAAATGAGTGGTGAATGGCCTTGTTTTAGAAGTCATTTTAAGTGCATACAGCTTGGGACACGGGCTGTCACATAGCCATGTGCCACACATGGCCACTCCACATGACCATGTGGTCTATTTAATTTTGGTGTAGGTTTTTCCCACACAATTACAAGTTGCTACACAGCTTGGCAACACGACTGTGTGGTTCTATTTTGAATTGTACACGGCCTGGCAACACGGCCGTGTACCCCTATTCTTGAATTGTACACGGTTTTGCAACACGGCCATGTCCCTGAGCCACACAGCCTGAGCTCTGTCACATGGGCATGTGACCCTTATTTTCAATTTTTCTACATTTTTTATTTTGTTTCAAATTAGTCCCTAATTCTTTCCAAATTTATTTTTAGGTTCCGTAAACTCGATTTAAGGCCTGTATTCATATATATGCTATGAATAAGATTTTTTTTGAATAATTGATATTTAAGTTAATATTTCTATATTTTTATGTTGTCATTGGATTTGTGATGTGTTGTAAAACTCTGTAACCCTAATTCGATAATGAAAACGGGCTAGGGGTGTTTTAATGACACAACAATTCTGAGGGTCTTGCAAAGGGTTGCTGGAGCCCAAATTGGATCGGGGAGTCACGGATCTGTTGTGAAGAAACTCTGGTCTAATAGGACAGAAATGTTCAAAGGCATTGTTGGTATAACTCCCACTATAGCTAAATATTGGATTGAGTCAATATAAAGGATTCTGGAGGACTTAGATTATACTTCGGAACAAAAGCTAAAGGGCATTGTGCCTTAGGGGCATATAGGGTGATCGTAGTATTAGGAGGCCTTCCAAAAGAAGTATGTGGGCACAAGGTATGTGGAGGCTCGCTGGCAAAATATGAGGCTAAATTTCTGAGGCTCAGTCATTATGCTCAGGGAATGGTTGCCATAGAGCAGGATAAATGTGTAAGATTTGAAAATGGTGTTTGAAAAGGGTGTAAGATTTGCCATATAGTGATTTGACCTTAAGATACAAGTAGCTCCACACTAGGAAAGGGTGTTTGAAATCCTAGTGGAGAAAGCAAAAATTGTAGAGGAAATCAAGCAGGTAAATCTCGAAAAAAGGGAGAAAAGTAGGGTCCCATCTAAGAGAGATTCTAGTTCCGCTGGTTCAAACTCTCATATTGTAAAACAAACTAGAGAGGGTAGATCGCAACAAAATGTTACGGTGAATAACTCTAGGGATGAGCTCAAACACCTGTAAGCATTATGGGAAGTGACACCTGGGTGAGTGTTGGAAGAAATTGGGTGCTTGCTTTAAATATGGGTCGATAGAGCATATGGAAAGGGAATACCCTCGACGAAGTGGTCAATTGCAAGCTCTGACCCAAATTTAGACCCAAAATCAGAGAGCGGGTCAATTACCTCAGAGGGGCTGTAGGCAGAACCGGGCCGCGAACACTGTAGCCACCATTGTAAATCGAATTGAGGCTAAACAACCTGTTTTTATTTGTATTGTTAGGGGACATGAGAAAAGAGATGCGTTTGATGCCATAGTAGGTATTTTTACCATTAATTTTGTCCCATACTTTGCCTTGATTAATATAGGATCCACCTACACTTATTTTTATTGTAAAATGTCTAAAAAAGTGGGTGTTGGGGTAGAGAGAACCACTACTAATGTAATTGTAGTAAGCCCCTTAGGACAACCCGTTATCATAAATAAAATCTATAGAAGATGTTTGTTGGAGGATTAAGGGGTATTATTTCCCGCAGATCTTATGGATTTACCATTTGGGGAGTTTGATCTAATTCTGTGTATAGATTGGTTAGTAGAACATCAAGTTAGCCTAGATTGAGCCTCTAAGAGGGTAACTTTAAAAACAATTGAGGGTAGAGAAATTGTTGTGGTAACGAGCGATGAGATTATTTGTCAATGTAATATCTACTATGGTCGTCGAATATCTAGTTTGTAAGGGGTGTGAAGCTTATTTAACTTATGTGATTGATGGGAATGCTGATAGTACCACCTTAGATAGCATTCGAATCGTTAGGGAATTCCTATTTGCATTTCCCAAGGAGTTGCCAAGATTAGCTCAGATCGTGAGGTAGAATTCGGAATTGAACTGTTGCAATGAACCGCTTCGGTGTCCATTACTCCCTATTACGTGGCACCTAAGGAGTTACAAGAGCTGAAAATACAACTTGAGGAGCTTTTGGATCACGAGTTTATTAGACCTAGCATTTCTCCGTAGGGAGCTTCAATCCTGTTCGTGAAAAAAAATATGGTTCCCTAAGGTTATATATAGATTACTGATAGCTAAACAAGCTAACTGTCAAAAATAAATATCCTTTGTGTAGGATTGATGATCTGTTCAACCAATTTAGAGGTGCAGTTGTGTTTTCCAAAATAAATCTAAGGTCAGGGTATTATCAACTTAAGGTGAAGGAGGTAGATGTACCCAAAACTGCTTTTAGATACCGTTATGGCCACTATGAATACCTTGTAATGCCATTCGGTGTAACCAACACTCCATCGTTTTCATGGATCTAATTAATCAACTATTCCAACCCTTCGTGGTTGTGTTTATCGTTTATTTATGATATCTTAGTTTACTCCAAAACCAAACTCGGACATGATGAGCACCTTAGGAAGTGTAACTACCTGAAAGTTGTGGTGTTAGAACATACGATTTTGGAACCCCAAACCCATAAACCGAACTCATAAATATTTTTATTAAAAAATTTACAAAATTATATTAGAAGCGTATTGAATTTCGGTTAGGTAATTTCGTTGAATTAGTGCTTAATTTGAATATAAGGACTAAATCGCATAATTCATAAAAGTGCAATTTACTAAGGAATTATAATTATAACTTAAATAAATGGGTAAAATAATAAATATTCCCAAAATTTTAATGCATGGCCGGTTAATGAAAAAAATGTATGTATGTTATATTATTTATAATGGTTAAATTAAATTATAAATTAAAAAGTATAATAAAATATAATAAAACAAATAAACAAAGTTTAATAAACAACCTAGTGGATTGAAAGAGAAATTTCATTTCATTCTCATTTCGAAGCAAAAAGAAACAAAAGGGAGAACGCACGGTATAGGGATTTAATATTCCAAGCTCAATTTGGTGAGTTCAATTTTGTCTTTTTCTTGTAATTTTTATATTTTTCGAATCCTAGTATCTCGAGCTAGTTGATCCATGTCATAATTTTTAATACTTTTAAATATTTAGAAGGTCACCATAGTTGAATATTTGAAGTTTGAGGTGTTATTTTGTTGGATTTTAAGTTTAGAATTGATAATGGACTAAATTGTAATGTCAATTCATGAATTTGTGCATGAGGCAGAAAATTGTGAAAATTTAAAAAATTTTGGGGTAGAAATGAGAAATAGGGAGCTAAATTAGGCTTAGAGTGAAATTGGTATAAAAATCCAAGGTTAAATGTGAAAGTTCTGGTAGTCTTAATTTTAGGGACTAAATTGAATAAAATGTATCAGTTGCATAAATTAGCAATTAAATGTGAAATTGTTTGTTATTGATGAAATGTGTTGTTTGTTTTATTCCGTAGCTAACATCAACCCAGATTCCTTAAAAAATAAAGGAAAAGATAAATTCGTTGACATTAGATCGAAGTTTACGGTTTATATTTCTATAATCCAAACTAATTATAACTTGATGCATATTGATTTTTTTTATTCATGGTAAGAATATGAGGTGAGAATTCTTGTTCACTTGGGATGATTGAATCAAATAACAATTATGAGGATTGAAATGAATATGATTGATAAATATGTGTATTTTTATTAATTATGAAAATCGAGTATGAATTGGGATAATTATGGCTACTGTATATATTGAATAAATGTTTACTTGATTGAAATAATTGTGAAATTGAGACATTCGTTGGTATTGGATTATGAAATGAAAACTCTATTAATTGTTCAGCCAGAGTTGGATGTAGTTGGCATACCATAAGATAGGAATAGTTTAGGGATTTCTTCGACTACGAGTCGATGAAGCACTGGGTGCCAATTTGCTTCGATTTAACCGATGAGACATTGGGTGTCAATCAATTTGATAGCACTGGGCACAACTATTTATTTTTGATTTATCCAATGGGGCACCTGGTGTGAAATTGGTGTGTTGGTTAAATCCATGTATTCGTTTGAGTCTGAGTCGTGTTAATAGGGATATAAAGGACGAAATGGATTATATGATTTTGATATGGCAAAAAGAACAAGAAATGTAATCGGAAATGTAAAATGAAACGTGAGTTGTGGATTGAATTGAGAAGATTAATATGTTATGTTCCATGAAAACACGAAATTGGATTTTGAGATGAAATGCATCTTATACGAATTGTATGACTATAAACTTGCAAAATGTGATAGACTCTAGTTGATATAAGATAAATGAGATGGTTTTGGGTACATGATTATGTGTAATAGCCTACTTGACTTGATAAACTTCGTGTTATTTTTTCTAAATTTATGCTCCTTTATGTTTCATATTATAGTCATTGTTTGGATTATAGATATACCACTGAGTTAGACTCAAAGTACAATTTTGTTTTCCGTGTGCAGGTTAGGTACTATTCGGTTCGTACGTGAATTCAACATTCAGCGATAAACCCGAACCCGAGTGTTGGTGATGCTTTTATTTTGGTTTTGGCATGTACCTAGGACGTCTTTTGGTTATAAAGTTCATTTTGTATCTTGATGGTCTTGCTTATTTTGTTTATAAGTGTGTATATATATGTATATATGATAAGGTAATAGTATTTGTTGATAACTTGTTAGATTGCTTGAATTGTTTGCTTAATATCCTTATGGTTTAGATAAATGTCTTGTTATGCTATAAGTTTTTGGTTGGTGCTTAGATGTGGAAGGATGTTTGATATGTTTTGATATATATTTAATGTTGAATCATGAAGTTAATTTAAAGTTTAGTTGTGCTTAAGTCAATGGTTGAGCTAGTGTTATATAATGTTTGGTATGTTTGAGCATATTTATTTTGGTTGTTTTGAATTGTAAATTAAGGTGCCTTTGAGGGCATATTGGTTAGGCACTTAGGTTGAATGGTTTATGGCATGTTTTGACATGATTTGTTGTGCTTTGAAATGGGTATTTATAGGTGCAAATGGTATGGCTTGGTAACCAAGAAATGGTAGGTGAAATGACTTGATTTTGAAGTTATTTTAGGTGCAAACGACCTAGGACACGGTCTACCACACGGTCATGTGTCCCATATAGTCACCCCACACAGTCATGTGGCCTATTTAATTTTGGTGCAAGTTTTTCCAGATGGCCTAACAACACGATCATGTGACCCTAAATTTGAATTGTCCATAATTTGGCCACACGGCCATGTTCCTGAGCCACACAGGCTGAGCATTGTCAAACGGCTTGACTAGACGACCACGTGACCCTATTTTCACATGGTATTAGGTTGTTAAACGATTTTCTCACACGACCATGTGACTCATCCACACAGCTTCAACCCTTCCATATGGCCTCGAGACACGACCAAGTGTCCCCTATTTTCATATTTTTCTTATCTTTTTAAATTTGTTTCAAATTGATCCAAAATGATTGCTTCCTTAGTTTTAACCTTTAGTAAGCTCAATATTAACTCGTAACTGATTGAAAAACTTGTTAATTTATTTAATTATGATTTGTTTTATATTTAATAGATTTTTTTAGATTATAATTTCTTTGAAATTTTTTGGTATTTAGTTGTAGCATCCTATTGCTCGGGTCCGGCAACTGAACCAGGTGAGGGATGTTACAAGAAGGTTTTACAAATCCCTCAAGAAAAAAAAGTGTTCGCCAAAATGAGTAAATGTGGATCTAGCATAAGGAGGTTATGTTTCTAGGTCATGTGGTATCCGCAAAAGGTATTCGAATAGACCCAAAGAAGATTGGAGCGATCATTGAATGGAAACAACCCAAAAATGTTTTCGAAGTCAGTAGTTTTTTGGGTTTGGCTAGGTTTTACCGTAGATTTGTTGAAGGGTTTTCCTTTATTGCTGCATCTTAACCAAGCTGCTAATAAAGGATGTTCCATTTAAGTGTGCGGATGAACAACAATCCAACTTTAAAAAGCTTAAGGCAGTAATAACCCAAGCTCCTGTTTTAATTCAGCCCGAATAAAGGAAAGATTATCTGGTGTATAGTGATGCATCCTATATCGACCTTGGTTGTGTGTTGATGCAAGGCAGTAAAGTAGTGGCTTATGCATCAAGGCAGTTGAAACAACATGAATGCAACTACCTAACTCATGACTTAGAGTTGGCTGCAGTAGTTTTTGCACTAAAAATTTTGAGGTACTACTTGTATAGGGAGAAGTGTTCCATTTATACTAATCATAAGAGTTTTAAATACCTTCTCACCCTAAAATAATTTAACCTTAGGCAACAGAGGTGGTTAAAGCTGTTAAAAGATTATGATTGTGTAATTGAATATCACTCCAGGAAAGCAAATGTTGTAGCAGAAGCTCTAAGTAGAAAACAGATGGTGGATTTAAGAGCAATGTTTGCCAGGTTGAGTTTAGTAGATGATGGAGGTTTGTTAGTCAAACTGTAAGTGAAACCCACATTAGCCATTGAAATCAAAACTAAAAAATCTTTAGATGCGACCTTGTTACCATAGATTAAATAGGTAGAGAAGGGAAAAACTGAATATTTCAGGTTTAGTGAGGATGACATCTTGTGTTTTTGGAGGAGGTTTTGTGTGCCGAATAACAAAAAATTAAGACAAACCATACTTCAGGAGGCGCATGCTAGCCCTTATGCTATTCATCCTGGAGGAACAAGATGTATCACGATGTGAAGGATGTTCTGATGGCCCAGATTAAAACGGGATGTAACTAAATTTGTGGCTAAGTGCTTAACGTGTTAGCAAGTAAAAACTGAGAATCAAATCCCTTCTGGGTTGTTGCAACATATTAAAATACCACAGTAGAAGTGGGAGTGAATAGCAATAGACTTTGCTAGTGGGTTACCCTTAACACCCACTAAGAAAGATTTAATTCTGGTAATAGTAGACCGATTAATGAAGTCAGCACATTTCTTACCCACCTAAAAAGATTATTCATTGTAAAAGTTGACTAAGTTATATATTTCAAAAATTATAAGGTTGCATGGGGTGCTTATATAAATTATTTTACATAGAAATCCTCGATTTACATATTGTATTTGAAAGAAGCTGCAAGAGTCACTGGTACTCACTTGGATTTTAGTACAACTTTTCATCCGCAATCTGACGAGTAATCTGAATGAGTTATCCAAGTATTGGAAGATATGCTAAGAGGCTGCATTATTGAATTCCAAGGCAGTTGGAAAGAACATTTACCCTCAATCGAATTTGCTTACAAAAACAACTTTCAATCAAGTATCCAAATGGCACAATATGAGGCCTTATATAGTCGCAAATGCCAAACACTTTTGTATTGGACTAAACTAGGTGAATGGAAAGTTTTGGATCCTGAGTTAGTGTAGGAATCTGAGGGATAAATAATGTTAATTTCACATAGGTTGAAAGCAGCTTCCAATAGACAAAAGTCGTATATGGATTTGAAGAGGAAGGACATTGAATACAGTGTTGGTGATCAAGTTTTCCTAAAAGTGTCCCCGTGGCAAAAGGTGTTAAGGCTCGATCGAAAGGGTAAGTTAAGTCTACGATTCATAGGACCATATCATATCTTCAGGAGAATCGGTTTAGTTGCATACCAAGTCAAATTACCACCTAAACTGGATTGAATCCATGCTATTTTCCATATCTCCAAGTTGAGATGATATCGTTCCAACCTTTCCCATATTATTCTAATCGAGGAGATTGAAGTACAACTGAATTTATCCTTTGAGGAGGAACCTGTGCAAATCCTAAACCATGATGCAAAGGTTATAAAAAGGAAACGTATCCCTCTTATTTAGGTTCTATAGTGAAACCATGGAATCGAGGAGGACACATGGGAACCAGAAGACGCGTTCCATCAACAATATCCCCATCTATTCGAACCATGTAAATTTTGAGGACGAAATTTCTTTAACGAGGTGAGAACTATAACACCCCAAAATATATAAGGTTAGATGAAATAAATTACTAAGAAATTGCTTAATCTTAATGGTTATGTAGCTAGTGTATTTCCTTAGAAATCCAAGGTACAAGCCACACTCTTCCCATTTTCACTTATTTCTTTTCAACAACCTGTTAAAGATGGTTCCATTTTTAAAACCGATACTCTGAATTGATTATCTAATTATGATTATATTATGCGATATTATTTAATGTGTCTTACGAACTGTTCGTATTGATTTTCTTGTGAATGGACTCACACTGAGCGTTATAGCTCACCCTTGTTTGAATTTTCATCTTTACAGATAACCCACCAGGTTAGGACGCAGACATCGCATCCGGGGAGTCGCAGCTCAGAAGTACTTATTTTATTAAAGTATTTTAATACTATTATTTTTATTCAAAGACTGTATTATTTTATTTAGAAAGATGGCAGGGGACGTAGGATTTGAGTTCACTTTGCATGATAGCTCAGTCCCCTTTAAATTTTCATCCTTATAGATAACACATCAGGTTAGGACACAAACATTGCATCCAGAGAGTCTCAGCTCAGAAAGATTTATTTTATTAAAGTATTTTAATATTATTTTCTTTATTCAAAGACTGTATTATTTTATTTAGAACTATAGCATGAGACGTAGTATTTGGGTTTGATTTACTTTGCATGACATTTAGTTTAAATTATTAGGATATTATATTATTATTGATTAACATGCATGAACCCCGATTTTTACTAAAAATAAATAGATCACTTTTCTATTGCTAAAATAGAATTAAAACTTGTGAATGGACTCACACTGAGCGTCATAGCTCACTCCCCTTTAAATTTTCATCCTTACAGATAACCCACCAGGTTAGGACGTGGACATGGCATCCGAAGAGTCTCAGCTTAGAAGGATTTTTTTAAAAGCATTTTAAGATTATTATTCAAAGTTTTTATTATTTTATATAGAACTATGGCATGAGACGTAGGATTTGGGTTTGATTTACTTTGTATGATATTTAATTTAAATTATTGTAATATTATATTATGATTATTAATTAATATGCATGAACCTCAGTTCTTAATAAAAATAAGCAAATCACTTTTTCGCTAATAATATAGAATTAAAACTTAGTGGAATAATAGAATGGTTCGTAACCAAGTTTTCTACTAAACTAATAATTTTTTTAAAGATGTATGTTTTCAAAAACACTGATAACCCTGTAAGGCCATATCAGTAGCTGATATAATCTTCCGAATTCGAGTGTAACATCTCGGTCAGGTTGGGGAGATTACATTTAGCGATATCAAAGCTAGATTTTTTAAACTTGATCCGTAAAAAAATATAAATAAACTTCCATGCATTAAAATGGTATTTAGGGAAAAACTATGCCACAAAATTTTTGGAAAACTGATTTTCTGCAGGAAATTAAATTCGAGACTCAATACCAGTCTACTTTAGTTTTAGATATACAATAAACTTTAGATCATGAATGTCTAGGAAGATAACTAATGTTTGAAATTTTGTGTGAAACTATAAATTTACCTTAGAACTTATAACTTTCAAAATCATTATGAACACTTAAGGTAGATGTGGAAGAGGTAGGCCGTATAATGTTACACCTGTAGAGTCACCTACTGTTTAAGGCGAAAACTCAGTTTATGAAGAGGAGTATTTCGAAAAATCCACTACTAATTGTGGCCGGGGCTATGAGAACGGCGATGACACCAAGACACAAGCAATGTTGAGGGTCTTACAAAGGGTTGCTGGAGCCTAAGCTGGATCAAGGAGTTACGGTTCTGCTGTAGAGAGACTTTGATCAAATGGGCCAGAAATGTTTAAAGGCATTGTTGGTACGACTCCTATTGTAGTTAAGTATTGGATGGAGTCGACAAAGAGGATTCTGAAGGACTTAGACTGTACTTTTGAGTAGAAGCTAAAGGGCATTGTGTCCTTACTCAAGGAGGAGGCCTATCATTGGTGGCACTTTATAGTGAGGGTACACAGTCTGAGTGGATCACCAAGGAATATTTCCAAGAGGCCTTCCAGAAGAAGTATATGAGCATGAGGTATGTGGAAGCCCATAGGCTCGAGTTCATCGAGCTAAAATAAGGAGACAAATCTGTGGCAGAATATGAGGCTGAATTCCTAAGGCTCAACTGTTATGCTTAGGGTATTGTTGCCACGGAGTAAGACAAATTCGTAAGATCCGAAAACGAGTTGCTATTTGACCTTAAGATACATGTTGTTCCACACCAAAAAACGAGTGTTTGAAAACCTAGTGGAAAAACCTAAAATCGTTGAGAAAATGAAGTAGGTAAATCGTAGCTTTGATTTCAAAATCGATCCTAATTACATCTTCCTTTGGCCCTTTATTACCTATAATTAAAGAAAATTTACATCAATTTTGAAATTTATACACTTTAGTCTTTATGTTTGAAAACTAGCAATTAAACTTTACAATCTAGTCCTTTTTCACATCTAAGATTAAAATCTAACCATTTAATACCAATTTCTTCAAAAAAATCATCAATCACAACTTTTAGCAACTTTAACAATTTTACAAATTGGTACATAAGCTAGTTAAATCAAGCTCCTACTACCTCAAAAACATATAAATTACAAGAAAATT
This sequence comes from Gossypium hirsutum, assembly GCF_007990345.1. Classification (NCBI taxonomy): domain Eukaryota; kingdom Viridiplantae; phylum Streptophyta; class Magnoliopsida; order Malvales; family Malvaceae; genus Gossypium; species Gossypium hirsutum. The sequence continues at coordinate 87,504,109 of NC_053430.1, read as the reverse complement.
ACTAAATTGAACTAACCAATTAGTATTCAAAACTTTGAAGCTTTCATCTTTATCTTCTTATTTTGGTGGAGAAGAAGAACAAAGAAGATGATCATATTTTTGTTTGATTTTTCGATTTTATACTTTGTTTTAACCTTAAATAATTAGGATTAAGTTAATTAAACTTTGATTAATAAAACCTTAAGCTTAATTAACTCAAGTAAGTGGATTCCAACCTCGTCCACAATTGTTTGGCCATTTAAGAATGGCCCAATTTCTTATTTGTTCCTTCAATTAATTAAAAATCTATAGCGATAAATTTTTTACAAATTTTACAATTTAGTTAATATACCTTAATTAACTATCAATTTAACAAAATTAAGGGACCAAAATTTAATAAAAATTAATGCTAAATTCATAAATATTAATAATTAATATTTATGGGCTCGAACATAAAAAATGGGGTTCTGAAACATACGGTATATTTAAGGTGGCTCCTACAATTAATCGACCTAAAATAATCCGAGTAGCTTAGATAGAGATCAATTGTCTTGGCTACATTGTAGTAAGAGATGTGTCGGGCCACTAAAGCACTAAAAATTAAAATTAGTGGATGTATACTCCTTCAATCATGGGCATAGTACCGTTTACAATTTTTATCTCCCCGCGTAAAGTTCCTTCACCAATTTCTACTCATAATAGAGTAATATTCATTTAACAATATAGTTATCATATTATTTTTTTCATTATTATATTTGTAACACCCCCTAGCCCAACCTGATCGTTGGGTCTGAGCTATAAGATACTATATTCGTTCCCGAAGCAACTACAGTCAAATCACAATAAAATATTCACCTGCATATGTAATATAATACCAAACATATCAATTTACGATTAAACAATCAAAATCGAGTCTTAGTCGAGCTTACCAAAGCTCTTTTGTTGACTTGAGCACAAATTAGGACGAAATTGTAAAGTTTCAAAATTTCAAGGTTGATGTCATGACGTCACTTCTTCCACATCATGATGTTTCCAAATAGTTTGTCATGTCATGACCTCAGGCCACTTGACATTGCAACGTGACTCACTATCGGCCGACGTTACGGCGAGGAAGATGTCCTAAAACCTACACATTTAGCTCAACCATTCACCATTTTAACTTCATTCGAACCATACCAAAACACGCTAAAACAAACCATTGAATCATTTCCAATCAACCAATTCAATATAACCTCAATTTAACACAAAATCTTACAATTTCAACATGTTCAACTATAAACATTCATCTAACTTTACTATTACTAATTCACATTCAATCATACTATTTCAATTGTGACATACATATCTCAAACATGTTTACCAAATCAAATACATTCAATTAGGCACTAAATTAATAATCTGCCTAATTCTTAAGACAGAGGAAGTGTTGGTTGTAACAGCCCAGTTTTAGCTAAATCGAGATAGTGGTTTCGAAACCACAAATTTGAGGTCATAAAATTATTTTAATATTATTTTTGGTGTTTACAGTATGTGATTATATATGTCTGAAAGTTTTGTGTGATAATTTTATCGTTTAAGTGGTTAATTTGAAAAAAAAGACTTAATCGCGTAAAATGCAAAAGTTGCATTCTATATGATAAATGTGTCTATTTGCTATGGCTTATTAAATGTGAGGTCCTTATGTTGTAAATAGACCATTGACTGTGGGAATGGACATAAATGGGCATAATTTGATGTTTATTAATGTTTTAAATCAAGGTTAAATTTGTAAATTAGTAATTAATATATGTTTTAATTAAAATAAAACAAAATGTTTACCATTTCATGCATTCATCAACTGAAACATCAAAGAAGAAGAAGACATTTAGGGATTGAACTTTCGGCACCTTTAATCCTTGATTAAGGTATGATTTTTGAAAGGTTTTTTTATGATTTCTACATTTTTGTGATCGTTACTTTGAGTACTAGCTAGCTTGTACCTTAATTTTTGAGTTTGTTAAATTTTTTGAAAAATTTCATTGATGAATCCATGAGTTTTATGATGTTTGATGATGAATTATGCAAGCTTGGTGTTTGATATACATGTTTTGTAAAATGATTTTTGACAAAAATGTCAATTAGGGATTAAATTGAGAAAAATGTAAATTGATGGGTTAAATTGTGAAATAAATGAAAAATATGGGTGCTAGGGACCTATAGAGAATTTGGCTAAGCATGGGTCATATTCAATTTTGAGAATTTTGTGTATTTATGAAATAGGCACTAAATTGAATAAATGTATAACTTTAGGGGGTAAAGTGCAAAAATGTCCAAATACATGTTTGTGGATGAAATTGAATGTTTTGATGAATAAAAGAGTTAATTTTGAATGTATATATATCAAGAACGAAAGAAAACGGATTTAGATTAGGGAAAATTGAAAGTTGACGAATTGTCGATCCAGTTCGTTTATTCTGAATGCGCGGTAAGTTCATATGCAAATAAACATATTTATATTAAATTATATATGTTTTATTATGATAGAATTGCAATGAATGTTGAACGAGCAATTATGAGCAAGAATTGACAGAGTTACGATATTCGAAAGTCTCGTATGAACTTTAGGAATAGTATAGGATACAGATGTCATGACATTAGGTTATCGAGATGTGATTACATGTTAGATCATGTCTGGGACATTGGAATTATATTGAGATTATGTGTAAGACCATGTCTAGGACATTGACATCGTTAATCGATTTCGTGTAAGACCCTGTCTGGGACAGTGGCATCGATATATGATAACATGTAAGACCATATCTGGGATATGGCATTATACGAGCTTATCGGATATCCAAGTATCCTTAACGATTTCGAATGGTTCAACGGGAAAAGTCAAGTTGAGAAAGAATATGTAAATGAGCTAAGTGACTCAGGTACATACGAGATTCATACGAGCATTGAGAATTAAGGTAAATGACGAATTTGATTATGATATTGAATATGTGTTCAATGTGAAAGGTTTGTGAACTTGTGTATAAGTAGTTAACATATTTGAATTGATATGCAAAGATTCACTTGATAGCTTATTTTTTTATGGCTTACTAAGCTTTTAAAACTTATTTTGTGTGTTCTTTCCATGTTTTATAAATTATCGAAGCTAGCTCAGACTCGGGGATCGTCGGGAAATGTCATCACACTATGAATCATCCCATTGGTACTTTTGAAGCTTTGTATATATGGTATATGGCATGTATAGGCTAGTGTTATTTTGATATGTTTTGAGTTGTGATTATAGCCATGAGATTTGGCTTGTAAATGTTGGAATATGTCTATTTAAGTTGGCTTGAATTATATGTTTGATAAATGATATATGTGATGTATATAATGTCCTAAGTGTTGGCTTGTTTGGAATGGTTGTATGGATGCTCTTTTGGATAGTTATATGTTGTGGTATTATTGCTTGGAGTTTGGTATATTTTGGTATGATTTGAGGATGATGAATTGATATGTTTAAGAAGCATGAATTGGTTGATAGAAAGGTGAGAATTTTTATTTAAGAGTTATGTGAGTTTGATGATTGTGGCATGATGATTTGGTATGTTTTGAATATGGAATTTAGTATTTGAATTGGTTGATGATAGATAGCATGATATGTAATTGAATTGCCATATTTTGGCTGCCTATATATGTGTTAAAATGATACCATTTTGATGGCTAGGTCTCGTAGGACCTTAGAAGGGACATATGATTGAGATGAATGGATTTTGATTATGATTGCATAAATGTACATGAATAATGTATATTATCCGGTAATGCCTCATAACCCTATTTCAGCGACAATTACGGGTTAGGGGTGTTACATTGGTAGTTTAATAATCTGCCTTATCTGGTGGCTAAAACCACATATCTGTTCTTGTGGCATTGCCACACTTATCTATTTCTGGCAGCTTGGCTGCACTATTCTGAAAAGTGACATATGCTCACTTATAGGCATGTCGGGTTGGATAGGTATTTATTACCCTAATTGGTGTGTAGGGATGGACAGAGATGATGTGTTGTAGATGAGGGTAGGATATAATTTTGTAACTAATTATACATCTGATTTTGTATCTGATTATGCATCTGATTTTGTAATTGATCTGCAATTGCATAGGTATCTACTAATTTACATGTTTCTAATTTGCTTGTTGGGTTGAGTTTCACACTGAGCTCGTAAGCTCACCCTTTGGTTTAGTCCTCTCAGGTAATCAGCAAACTTAGGAGCTGACGATATGCGGGAACTCAGAATAGAATTCTTTCGATAAACTAGTTTAAATGGACTTTATGTTTAATTTGGATTTTCAGAATTTTGAATCATAAACTATTTTGGACTTCACTTTCGTTTTAGCATACTTTTCTGAATTAAGAAGTATTAAATTTCTATTTGCAAAATGATTTGTTGCAAATTAAACCATGGTTTTCATAACCTTATAGCTCAGTAAATTCCACCGCAAACGATATAATCACTTTATAGTTTTCTTGTAATAAAGTAATAGTTTTAACAAGAAATTTTCCTAAAACTAGAAAATGATTTATCAAAGTGAACATTGGTTTAACCACACGTTTTCAAAGTATATTTTCGGGTTTTCAAGTGAGTTAAAGTAACTCCACAGGATTCAGCCACAACATTCAGGCCGAGTTTGGGATGTTACATGTCATATTATTTTACACTTTAATTTGCTAATTTACTACAAATTTCACAAAGTTTACATTTTAATACTTAGATAACAAGAGAATTTAAAGGTACTTACCTTTCTACAACCTTCAATCACTTTTTTTTCTCTTCTAGTCATTTTAATCACTTCTTGTATCTCTCTTTCAATATTATAGAAAGAACATAAAACTTTTCATGACAAAGTTCTACTTTAACATCATTTCCATACTTATTTAACAAGGTTAAACTTGAAAACATAATAAAACCTTGATATTTATACCTTGTTCTCTTGATTTCAAGCCTTAGCTTTATTTTCTCTCTCCTCTAACATGAGCATACAATCTCCCTTATTAAAATCTAAGTTTACGAGATTATTGGAGGTTTTATTTTACTAAAACATTTAACGGAAGTTTGTAACAACCCTTACTTGGCCCAGTCGCTGGACTCGAGTAATAAGATGCTACGATAAACTTTAACAATCAACAATTACCTTACTAAACAAAAACTTAATTATTTATCTTTAAATCATATATATATGAGCATATTAGAAATTTTGAATTCTACAAGGACCTAATTGTAAAATTTGGGCATATAATAAGATTGAATTGTAAAATTTTAAAGTTTCAATGTCAATTTATAAAATTCACAGTTGGTATTGATATCAAATCGATACCTTACTAAAAATCGACACCAAAAACTCAATTTTGTTTTCTTTGCAAAAAAAGGTATCAATAATTATTTTATGGTATCAATATTTTATGAAAAAATATCGATACCATTTTGGCATTCTGTTTGTTTTAAATTTGTGCATAAAAACAAGTATCGATGCCAATACCAATAATATCAATACCTGGGGTAGGAATGGTAAAAACTATATTCAAAAAGTTCATCTCATGCCCAAATTCACATAAACTCAAATGGTAAGCATAGATATATTTGTAGACACATATCTTAATTCAAAAACACCAATTTTCATATCAAACACCTCATTTAAATCAACCAACCTAAATCCCTAAACAATGTACCATGATTCAAAACTAACTAATTACATATGTATATACAATTAAACCAATAAGTCATTGATACATCTCAACCATTTCCACTTTACCAAAACAAGACTAGAAGAACATACAAATGCCAGTTCAATTCTCATTCAATAATGTATTCACCTTCAACTGCTCAAGCATCATATGGCCATACCATGGTGTCATCTCATCTATTTAAACATTAGGCAAGAAAATCATTCAACCAAACACATCATCACCAAAAAAGCTACTACCAATACTTTTACACTCATATATATAAACACACAATTTTTATAATTTACCAACCAACACAGAAATTAACCATTAACCTACAAAATGAGCCTTAAAACTCAAAAGACTTCCTAAGTACATACCATAACAAAGTAGAAGTATCACTACACTTGAAATCGAGATTGTTGTTGGATGCTGAGTCAACAACAAATGGAAATGCACCTAACCTATGCGCATAACACAAAACATACACCAAACATATTTTAGTTGTATTTCTATAATCCAAATGCATATAAAACCATTTCCATATCAAAGTCTAATTCAAAGTTTGTGAAACATATTATATTAATGTTCCCATTTTAATCCACACATCACACTTTCATTTCATTTCCTAATTTTTTTTCTTTTCATATTCTTTTAGCAATATCAATTCATACACATCATTTCATCTTTTATATCCCTATTAACAAGACTCGGACTCTAACGGATACATGGATCCAATCAACACACCAGTTTGACACCAGTGCCTCATCGGATAAATCTAAAGTAAATAATTGTGCCTCGCGCTATAATAAGTTGATACCTACAACATGCTTGGTGGGGTGTAATGGCTACGGGTGTAATGGCATAGCCATTACAACCCAATTTTGTGGGCCTACCACAAACCATAGGTTGTTTCAATGGAATGCCTATTGCAGGCCTTCCATTACGTGTTTAAGTATGGAATAGGGAGCATTCCTATTTCGTTTCATCCCCACTAATTACCCATTGAATAGATGTTTTGTTTTCATTTTATCCTTCATTTTCTTACCTCAAAAAAGCTCTCACTCAATTCGATTTCAATCCCGAACCTCTTTTGCTTCCTTCTTCTCCGGCCAATAGCAGTCCATCATCAGATAAACCTTTATCTTTTTCATTATTCCTTTCGATTTCCTTTCTGCCTCATTTAGTAACCGTAAGAACAAGATTGGTTCAAAGTCTTGAAAATGGAAATGGCAAATCTGTGTTTTTCCAAAAAGGTTATCTTCGTCTTCATCTAAATCTCTAATCTGCCAAAGTTTTCCTCAGATTTGTAATCGATTTATCTACTTGTAATCATCTCTTATCCCATTTTGATTTCCTTTTTTCTTTTTTTTTTTTATCATTAAATTAGTAGAAATAAGAGATTTCTTTTCAGTGATGGCAATTCATCTAAATTAACTACATTAAATTCTCAAGATCTTACCTTGTTATTATACGAAATCAATTTAGTATATCCTGTATAGTTTTGAAGATTGATGCTGGTTTTATATTGCTAAACTTAATGGTGTTATATGGGTCCAAATATAATTGGGAGTGGGGAATGAAAAGTAAGGCTTACGGACAGTTTCTCATAACTAATGTCCCTTTCTTCTCATGTTTGCAGTGGAAACAAATCTGTCATTGTGACAAATGCAACTGTAGAGATTAGAGTTCCTGAGAATGTTATTGACTCTGTTTATGAGAAGAGTGGTCGCAATCTAGCTCGCTTAAGAGAGGAAACATTTTTTCTTAACTTTTTGTACATTCTTTTATTGGTGTTGTTCCAAAAAAATGTTGGTATAGTATTTAGTTGATTAGAGTGGTTCTGCTCCTAATTTTACAAAGAGTTATAAAATCACCACTTAAACAACTCAACTCTTGATAGAAATTAATAAAGAATTTAGACAACACTACCTGAGAAGAGAAAATCAAAGCACATGAATTTGAGACTAAAAAGATTATCAAAGTTAAATTGATTTCACCACATCCACAAAAGTTCCCTTGCTAGAAATTTATCTTCTATTAAATTGTGTTGAAACCCCTAAAAGTCATTACTTAAGCTTGTGATAACATTTAAGAATAATGAATTATTATCCATTCTTCTTATAGCTTCTCTCTGGTGCTTATCCTTGTTGGCTTCTCTAGTTTAATACCCAGGTTTGAACTTAAACACCCTATCAATTTTTTTCTAATTTTTTTGGTACTTTTTTTAGGTTTAATATGAACTTCTTGTGTTGTTTAAAAACAATATGGAGTCAAATAGCCTATTGGCTTCAATTTCTTTTTTAATGAAGGGCATGAGACAAGGTTTTTCAGTGATAAACCCAAGATTTGGGAAGAAAATTATAATCAGTATGTGTCTCCTGCTAACCCCATTAATGTAGTTGTTTGTAGAGTGGGGAGGAGGAGTAAAAGTCTTTTGATGCCATAATTTTGAAAAAATCAATTGGTGCCAATTGTAGACCATGTGCATTTAATATTTGAAGTAACTATACTTTAATAACAACCGATAATTAGGTAAAGCTTAATGTGTTTTGCCCTTTTAATTACTTCTCTTCAGTTTGCTCACCTTTGGACTGTAGATAGATATTAATGGTTTTTTTGAACTTTGTAATTTAGTTTTTTATGTACAAGAGTGCTGGTACTGAGTGTATTTTGAACATACTATTACCTAGTACCTTGCTTGCTTTTCTTGATCTGGATTGGGGGAAGGTTAAAGAACCAGAATTAGTAGCCTTTGATTTGTTGGCCAAACATGAATTTGACACTACCTCATGTTGGAAAAATTGTATTTTTATGAGAATTTTGAGGTATATTCTCAATAAGTAAAGGTGGAGAGTTGAATCATAAAATTATGGTTTCATATTCTACTCTATGAGATCTTTACAATGATATATCATATGCTAAAATGGTTGAGTGATGAATGATAAATTGATGCTCAAAGTAAGCTACTTGAAAAATATTATTGAGGAAAAGAAAAACTTGGATCCCACATTGGTTACATATCAAGTGTGAGATGGGTTTATATATGAGAATCATCTTAAAAGGTAATTGAATGATTAAGCTTGAAACGTTGCTTTGCGCGCAAGAGGGTGCAGGTCCAAACCCAACAGGCACCCATATGAAATGAGCGATGCGAAATGTTCAAACCGATCGGGCCCAATATGGACTTGTAGATATTTTAGCCCAACATGAAATTTAATTTTTCCTCAAAAAATATATTTAAAATCTTATGTAAAAGAATATATATCTTGAATTATTTGATTCTAATCAATTTGATTTGATTTTAATCAAATTGATTCAAGAGCCCTTTTAATGCAGATTTTATCTCTTTATACACGGATATTTCCATAAATTCCTCCACTTTGAATGCCTATAAAAGGATAAGACTTCTTCTGAATTCTTTGCTAAATTTCGACTATCTAACACCATTTTTCTGTGGCTCTCAAAAACTCTTCTCTTTTTCTCCGAAATTTTTGAACATTCTGATGATAGAAAAATGCATCGTTTGTTCGTTGATCGTTGCAGAGGTGCTGCTGCTTTAGTCTTTGTGTTGTTGTATCTTGGGAGACATTCGACCAATGTTTCTCCAAGTACCGTAGGATCGGCCGAATCTATCTTAAGGAAACTATGTTTCACAAGCCTCAACGTTTCGTAAAATCTTTATTCTTCCTTTTTATTTCAACTTTTGTTATGGTTTTGTTTGATTTTCATATTTGAAAAATTAAATATAAATTGTTCTATTTATATTTTATTTTATATATAAATATTTATTTATATTTATCTATTTTGTTCGCTAACGTATTTTTGTCCAACACCTCACATGATATATTTATTTCATGCTTTTCTGATATACTTGCCATCATATCTAGAGTTTGAGCATGATATATTCATTCTAATCTATTTTTTCAATTTTTTTATATATATTCAAAATATCACTAGTCTTTGTCCATTTTCTTAAAAGAGTGTTGTTATATGTCTCTTCTTTCATTGAAAATTTGCAACTCTTTTTTTTTTTTTTTGCCTTTTCAATTCTATTGCTACTATCTTTGATTGGTTATGATAACATTTAAGGATAATGAATTATTATCCATTCTTCTTATAACTTCTCTGGTGTTTATCCTTACTAGCTTCTCTAATTTAATACCCAAGTTTGAACTTAAACACCTCATCAATTTTTTTCGGTACTTTTTCTTGGTTTAATTTTTTCTTGGTTTAATAAAAGTATTGACTTTTAATTGATTATATTATGGATTGATAGTATCAATACACTGTCACAATTATGGATTGACTTTTATTTTTATTTTTTAATTTTTTTCACGATTTAGATAACATAGACAAATTAATAACATCATATATTGTCGCAATTATTAACTTTTTATTAGTTATATAATGGATTGATAGTATCAATATAAAAATTAATTTTTTTAAGTTCAAATATTAATATATATCTCTTATTTTTCACATAATGTTTCAACTCCGCAAAAACCAATAAGCTTGAGGTATACATTATATCAATATTCGGTGAATAAAATCTGCAAAGTTATCGACATTTATTCTACAAGCATGTAAAATTTATTTGATTTTTCGACCGAACACCAATTTTTCTTATCATGATTGTCTTTGTCACTGGGGTTTTGAACTTATTTTTTGAACTCATTACCTTACATATTTTATTTTATTCTTGCAATGTCATTAATTGTCAATTAACAGTAATATACTTGTCTTGATTCCTTTCATTGGAGAGCCAAGCTTTCTCCAAGAATATTATAATAATGTAAGTGCATTCATAAGTTCAAGTTCCATATATGGCTATAAATCATTAGCTAAATATAGATGCCAAATGTTTCCTCAAAAGGAGATTTAATAAAAAATTATGATAATATATCAATAATTTTAAAATAAATAATTATAAATTAATAGCATGGAATAATTATAATTATAATTATAAATTATTATTTTAAAATAATTTCCAATGTAGGGGAAAGTCACTAATATAATAGAAAAGAAAGTGTTAAACATAAAAGATGAGACTACTATGGAATAAAGTGCCTGACGTAGCATCTTTAAAGATATAAGATAAAAAATCATGTTTATATGGATATGAATTTTTGTTTGCTATAGTAAAATGAACAAATCCTTATGTTTTGATTTCATGAAACTCTCGATTCCTACATCCAACTAGTATAATGTTTTGATATTAATTTATATTGTGATTTGAAGATATCTAACACTTTAATATCTTGTAGTAATGGCTCGTTTGCCTTTAATAGTACAAATTGAGAGGCGAAAAAGAATTAGTCTTGCATTGACAATATAGTTGCAAATGTGTACAGTTGCGAGTTGGTTCTTAGTTACATTGGGTATTGGGCGTCATCTCTAGTCTACATACTTATATACCAAAGATTAGATTATATATTTTAGATTTTTATGCACAACGAAATTATGTGAAAAGACTTGTACATACTAGTGACAAGACCTGTATTGAACAAGTTAGGATGAATAGAGTTACTTTTTTTTAAATTATGTGAGATGTTACAAACTTTAGATGATTGAAGTCGTCAAAGAACATGCTTGTTGATGAGCAACTGGAAATGGTCTTACATATCATTGCTCATAATCTTAAAAACCTAGTTATCAAGCATCACTTTAATAAGTCCGGGGAAATTGTTAGAAGATCATTTCACAATGTTTTAAATGTTGTTCCATGCTTACAAGATGTGTTATTTAAAAAGGTAGAGCCAATTACAATTAATTCTACAGACCCAAGGTGGAAATGGTTCGAGGTATTGGAATGAGTTCCATATATAGCTCATACATAATTTAGTTGATTTAAATTTAAATATAGTATCCTAACCTGAGGTTTTATACATGTGATGTAGAATTGCTTAGGTGCTTTAGATGGAACCCACATCAAGATTAGGGTTCCAATAGTTGATAAACCTAGATATCGAACGCGAAAATGTGACATAGCAACAAATATGTTAGGTGTTCATCCACCTGATATGCATTTTATTTATGTTCTTCCTGGTTGGGAAGGTTTTATTGCTGATGGACGTGTTCTTTGAGATGCCATTAGTAGAAGACATGGACTAAAAGTTCCTCATGGTAAAGTGCAGAATTTGAGGAATTTGGATTAATTTTTAAGATCATACTTTTTTGGGAAAATTAACCATGATAAATAGTTTTTTTTATAGGTTGATATTATCTAGTTGATGTTGGTTACACAAACTGTGAGGGATTTCCTGCGTCTTTTAGAGGACAAAGATATCATTTGAATGAGTGGCGTCAGGGTTACCAACCAAGTACTCTGGAAGAATTTTTCAATATGAAACATGCTTCAGCGTGCAATGTTATTGAAAGATGCTTTGGGTTATTAAAAATTAGATAGGAAATACTTAGGAGTCCATTATTCTATCCTGTGAGGGTGCACAATAGAATCATTATTAAAACTTAGACAGGGAATACTTAGGAGTCCATCATTCTATCCTGTGAGGGTGCACAATAGAATCATTATTGCTTGTTGTTTGCTCTATAATTTTATTCAAACCTATATGAGTCTTGATCCTATTAAAGTAGAGTTGGGAGAAGGATCATCTAGTAATGTGATAGATGACGATGAACTGAATATCATAGATATTCATCCATCGGATGCATGAGCTACTTGGAGGATGAAACTAGCCAATCAAATGTTCGATGAATGGCAAGTATCTAGAAATTAGTTAAGTTTAGGGTAAAAATAGTAAACGTTAATTTGTTTATGTTATTTCATGTTTCTAGTTTATGAAACTTTGGTGGTGTTTGATTTGTCTTTCTATATTGTACTAGACTTTATTTTCTTTTGATTCGTCATGTGTTATAATTTTATAAAGTATTGACCTTTTGATTCAGAATATCAAACCTAATTTTAATTTGCATTTTTTCTTAAGATAGTTATGTCAGGCTTTTCACAATCAAGTGTTTATTCCCAAAATTCTCAAGGAACCAAAGGGAAATGGGTTCTAGAAGAAGATGTTGTGATGGTTGCCTATATGGTCAATTTGCACAAAGTTGGAACCTTTAATGCAGATACGAGATTCAATGTCGGTTATTTAAATGAGCTGGAAAGAATGTTAGAAATTTTTTTACCCCATGCTATGCTGAAGGCTAAACCTAATCTTGAATCAAGGATTAGGACATTGAAAAGGGATTGGGCAATCATTTATGACATGCTCAGTGAAAAAGACAATAGCGGCTTTGGTTGGGACGAGCATAAGCAGCTTGTTGTTGTTGAAGATGTTGTGTGGGACTCACATATAAATATAAGAATTATTTCAAGTCTTTATTATCTTGTTTTAACCAAACTTATATCTAATATGGATTCGTCCTTTTTTATAGAGTCATAAAGAAGCCAGTCAATTTAAACATCGCAGTTGTCCTTATTATGACCAACTTACTGCCATCTACGGAATAGATCGAGCCACTGGGAAAGATGCTCAAATAACCGCTAATATTATTGAAGAAATAGATGTTAAGGATGTAGCTATTGCAAATACTCATGAAGAAAGAAACAATTTCCATGGATGCGAAACTGATGTTTCTTTGGATGATATGGATCTCTCAGCTACACAACCATAACCATCTAGAAACCAAGGTGAATCCACAATTTCAAAGAAGAAAAGAAAGCTTTCTGATGCAAGTGATCATATTTTTTTTACTTCATTCACTGATGCTGCCACGTTATTGGCGGAAAACATATGAACCGTTGGCATTGAAATAAGTAGGATCATTGCCTCCGAAGTGCTATTTCAACAAAAGTCAGAAATGGTCATTCAAGAAAGTACACTAAAATTATATCCAACCTTATGTGAAGTAGAAGGATTAATTGAGGATGAGCGCTACTGCGTGTTGTGCAAAATTCCAGACCATCCAACGCAAATGCTCATTTTCTCTAGTCTACCTTCTTTTGTACGATTGGAATGGGTGAGAAGATTTCTTTCTGACCATTAAAAATCATGGTTGTGTTAGTGATGTTTTTCTAACTTTTTGTATATGTAATATTTAAATAGTATAATGACGTGATAGAATGTCATTACAATGTTGTAACCTTTTGATGTTGTAAAATTTAACATATAAATTATGACATATAAGCTAATGAAATCATGTAACTATTTGTTAATATATGAACATTATGTTTGAATGTAAAATATAATTCTCAAGCTATTTATTACTTCTAATATTTTACTTTTTTATTTTAGAATAATTAAATTATTTGTTTCACTAATGATATTTTAGCATATTAAATATGTATTGCAGTTTAAAAATAATAAAGTAGGTTATATATTATTTTTATAATATTATATATTATGATTTTTTAATTTATATTTTGATAATAATTATATTAAGAATGTTATTAAATTATATACTATTTTATTAAATTGTATTTAATAATAATTATGTTAAAATATAATTAAAATATTTATTATTATTATTATTATTAAAATATATTCATAATATTCTTATTAAAATTTAATAAAAATAACAATAATCATCTACCTAAAAATTCTGTTAAGGGTATTTTGGTCATTTAAGTCTTTCTTCCGTACGCTATTACAACATCTATTCCATTCAACCAAACACAAGAATGTTTTTACAGCTCTATTTTATTCCTCCTTTCAACCAAACAATTGAATTGCTAATTACAACTCTATTCCATTACAACTTTATTCCATTAAAACCTTATTCCATTACAGTGAACCAAAAGTACCCCTAATGTCTCATCAGTTAAACCGAAGCAAATTGACACTCGGTGCCTCATCGACTCGTGGTCGAAGTAACCCTGAACACTTCCTATCTTATGACATGTCATCTATATCCGACTCAGCCCGAACAGTTAATAGAGTTTTCATTTCATATTGCAATACAACCAATGTCTTAATTTCATATATATTATCAACATGTGTGAATTTATTTAACTTGGAATCAACCACAATTTTTCAATATATATATATTCAATTTATTCATTCATAAAAATACATATACTTCTCAAATATAAATAATTGAGCCATTCTAATCATCAAATAATTCAAATCAACCAAATTGAACAAAAATTCTCACCTCAATTACTTACCATGCATACACAAACCAATATGCAGAAATATATAAATTAGTTCGGATTATAGAAACAAACCATAATTTTCGAGCTACTTGTCATCAACCTTGTCTTTTCCCTTCTTTCTTGAGGATTCTGGGACGATGCTAGCTATGGATTGAAACAATTAAAAAAATTAACAACACACAACCCAATTTGCACTCAATTACAAAATTTAAACTATTTTCCATAAAATTCAATATAGTCCCCCGAAACCAGGACTAATATAACTTCATAATTAACCTTCCAACATTAGGCCGAATTTTCCTAGAGTCCCTATAAGACTTCCTACTTCCCAAATAAACCCTTAAATTTAATTTTTTACACAACTTAGTCCTTTTTGCTTGGAATTTTCATTTGACTCTACAAAATAGTCCCATTTCATTTCTAACTTCAAAATCTATAAAAATAACATCAAAAACTTAATTTTCTCTCCAATGGCAACTTTCATGAACTTCAAAAATTCTAAAAATTTCATCATGGATAATCTAGCTCAAAAACTTAAGAC
This sequence comes from Gossypium hirsutum, assembly GCF_007990345.1. Taxonomy (NCBI): domain Eukaryota; kingdom Viridiplantae; phylum Streptophyta; class Magnoliopsida; order Malvales; family Malvaceae; genus Gossypium; species Gossypium hirsutum. The sequence continues at coordinate 87,488,780 of NC_053430.1, read as the reverse complement.
TCCAAAAAAATAAAATTTATATAAAAAGGACTAAGATATACCAACCAAATTGAGCTTCAAAAATCAATAGCTATAGCGGAATGCTCATTCTTTTTCTATCTCAATTTTCGGCATGCAAAAACAGAATGAAGGTTTGTTTCTCTTTCTCCCCACTTTGTTAATTACTTAAAATTTGTTTTTATTTTATTATAACATACATTTTAACTTAATTATTAATAATATATCTAACATATAATACATATAAGACTAACCACAATCTTCCACTATCAAAAGTATATATATAATGGCATATTTACTTAATAAGTACCTTAATCTAACTCCACCTTTGTAATTTAATATTATTTCTTACTTTTATCACTTACTTGATTTAGTCCCTGTATTTAAATTAAACCCTAATTCTGAAAAATTACCTAATCGAAATTAAATTTGTTTTTGAAATAACTTCGTAAATATTTAATAAAAATATTTACGAGTCTAGTTTATGAAAACGAGGTTTCGAAACCACAATTTTCGGCACCACTGACTTCTAAGCCATTACAAATTTCAAGGGTTCCTCTCTTAATTTCAAGAAAAAGACCAAATTACAAAGAAAACAAAACTTTCTTTCTTTCATCCATGGTAACAAAACTTTCTTTTTTTCGTCCATGGTAGACACGAGCTTGGGAAAGATGGAGAGCATTCTTTTCCTTTCCATCTTTTACTTAATGATTAATTAATGTAAAAATATCTTAAAATAAAGTAATAATAAAATAATAATTCAATATTTCAACCAATAACATTCCTACCCCATTCATCCTTAATTATTACATTTAATATTTATCCAAATTGTGAAATGACCATTTTACCCTTAACATTCTCTACAATTCCTCCCTTAAATCATCACTTAATTTAGTAAAATTGTGATTTACTCCCTTAGATTTCTTCATTGATTCAATTTGGTCATTGCTTACTAATTTTGTATCACAAGAAATTGGGTTATTTTTATTTTTGGTCCTTTAACTTTTTCATATTTATATTTCAACCTCTAAACTTTGAATAATTATACTTGAGTCTCAAAACTTTTCTCATCTTCACGATTTGGTCCCTACCTTAAATTAATATATCACAACATACTTCTTAATTCAACTTTTTCTGGCATCCATCAACCTTCTCTTTTATCATTTATATTCCTTATTTTACTTTACCAAGAAATCCCCTACGCACGATGTAATGACCCGAATTTTACTGTTACTGAAAAAGTGTATTTTCGGGTCCCCGTTTCTGAAAAATGGATTCGTAAATATTTATTATAAATATTTACGAAGTTAAGTGAGTGGTTAATTAGAGTTTAATTAAGTGAATTTAATTTAATTAAGAGTGATTAGGAAAAAAAGCATTAAATTGAATGAAGTGAGAAAGTTTAATTATAGAATAAAGAAAAGTGAAGGGACTAAATAGGCAAATAAGCCAAAAAGGAGTGCCTAGTGTGTGATAAAAATAAAATACATGTGTAATAAATATTGTACATACATTTGTAATACATGTATGTATTTACTTATTATTTAAGTAAATATTATTATTTTATAATTAATTAATTAAAGTAAATAATTAAATAAAGACAAGTGTGTGGTAATAATAATTTTTATGTGTACCAATGATATATATACATTTGTAATATATATGTATACTTACTTATTATTTAAGAATAATATTATATTATAATATAATTAAAACACAAAAGTAAATGAAACAAAAGAAATAAAGAAAAGAAAAAGAGAATGAAAGAAACAAAATGTTTAAACGAAAATGGGGGAAGGAAATGGGGGAAGGAAAGGAGAAAGAAAGAAGAAAGGAAAAATTAAAGGTTTGAAGCTTGGAAGTTTAATAGGTAACTCAATCAAGCCCTTTTTATTTAATTTTGATGTTTTAGAAGCATTGGAACAAGGTTTTGATGAAGTTAAGTTGATATTTTGAAATATAGTTAATTATTAGACATTGTTCATGTTGAACAAAAAGATGAATTAAGAACTAAATTGATAGAAATTCAAGTTAGAATTGATTAAAGGATTGAATTGTAAAGTAATTCATAAGTTTTGAATAGTAGGGACTAAATTGAAAGAATTTCAAAATTATGGTTTTATGCTGAAATTAGAGAGCTGAAATTAGTTTAAAGTGAAAATTGAATGAAAATATTGAGTTAAACGTGAAGAATAAAAGTTAGTCTCGGTTTAAGACTAAATTGGAATTTAGATAAAAGTTGAATAAAAATTAAAACATTCAATGTGAAAAATTGTACTATATTAATGATTATAAATTGTATTAATTTCGTAGCTAACGGGGTGCCGGAAAATCCTCGGTTAAGAAAGGAAAAGACGAGGTCAACGAGGGTTAGCTCAGAAATCACGGTTTGTGTTTCTATAATCCGAACTTAATATATAATTGTTGAATTTATTATTTAATGTGTAGGTTGATGCATTGAAAAGTAAATTTTAATTATTAATTATTATATTTTGATTGAATGTTATGGTAAGTAATTAGGTAAGCATTGTTGTGTTTTATGATTATTGAAATGAATCAAAATGTATATTGTATTGCAATTAAATTGCATGTGGATTGATATGGAAAAATGTATTAAATTGAATTGAAATTAAATTACAAATGAAATTGAAAATTTGAAAGTTCACTGAATACCTTATTAACTGTATCGGGCTAGTCGGATATAGTTGGCATGCCATAGGATTGGAAGTGTTCAGGGATATTCCGACTTTGTGTCGATGAGACACTATACGTGTCGACTACTGTGACTGTTGTGAATTCATTCCGAAGAGGTACTCTGTACTTGACTGTTACTGTTACTGTTCCAGATTTGTTCCGATGAGGTACTCTATGTACAGCTACTGTTACTATTACTGTTACCGCTATGGTGTATTTCGGCTTCGGCCGATGAAACACTATATACTATCCCTGGTGTGTGGGTTGGATCCGTGTATCCGTCCAGGTCCGAGTCATGTTAATAGGGACAAATAAAGGTACTAAAAAATTTACTGCTACCGAATATTTGACTGTTACTGAATAAATAAATGACTGATACTGAATAATAATGATTAAATGATTGTTATTAAAAAATACTGACTGTCATCGAATAATTGATCGATACTGAGTAAAGGATCGCTACTGAACGAATAATCGTTACTGGATAACTAATTGTTATCGAATGACTAAATGTTACTGAAAGAAACTGATAAATTAACCGATGCTGAAATATGTTTACTAATATTGAATAGTGAACAGAAACATAAGTAAGACATATGAATAGAGAATATTATTGTAGTAAATTAAATGAAAAAGTTAATCAAGTTATTAGATAATGAAGGTTGAATGAGTTGTAATGAAATTACTTATGAAATGAATAAATGAATATTTATGATTATTATAGGATAATAAGTGTATATTATGTTTTAAATGTTCGGATTATAGAAATATCACTGAGCACATACTCAGCGTACGGTTTGTTTCCGTGCGCAGGTTAAGTTAAGGTCAGATCGTTGAATCAGCATCCCAGGTCGATCCCGAACTCAATAAGGTAAAGTATGTTAATTGTTGATAATGGCATGTACCTAGAATGTCATAAGTATGTTTAATCATGTTTGGACTGATTGAATGGAGAAATTTTGAAATGTTTGTTGTCTAAAATTTGCAGGATTGGTAAATTTTAAAATACAAGGTTCATTTTGAGTTCACATGGTTTGCCACACGGGCGTGTGACCAGGCCGTGTGAGACACACGGCTTGTACATGGGTATGTTGTTATGTCGTGTGTCCCCTGCACTTAAATTGTTATAACCAAGTTAGTACACGAGCGTGTGCCTTGGTTGCCACGGCCATGTCTTAAAGTCAGTTTAGTACACGGGCAGGTCACACGGACGTGTGTCACGGCCGTGTTTAAAAGTCAGTGTTGCACACGAGTTGAGGACACGGGCGTGTCCCAAGCCACACGGGCATGTTAAACTAGCCACACGGGCGTGTGGTACTGTTCAAAAGAAGAAAATTTAAAATTTCACGAAAAATTTCCTAAGCTTCCGATCGAATCCCGGTTTGTTTTAATTACACTTGTAAAGTACTGTGGACCCATTAAAGTTATATTTAGATGGATAATATTGCATTTATACTTGTTTATGTGCAAATGTACTGTAATGACTGTTAATACTCTATAATCTTGTTCCGGTAATGGGACGAGGTTAAAGGTGTTACACACGATTCTCACTTAATACTACTTTTATAGCATAATGATTTTAGGGGTGTTACATGTAAAAATATTCGGCGCTCGGCTCAGAACCTCAATGAACTTCACAAGATTGACTTGTGAGGGAGAATCGATGAAGACTGATTTAGATTCCATGCCAAGTATATCAACTTCTGAGCAAATAGGTACGATTTTCTACCTATACGCGAATAAATTGTCAAATCACATTTGGCAACGTATTCAAATTACATGACATGGTTTAGACTTAATGGTAAGCCATATCTATTTTTGGAAGAGGGAAGGAGTAGACATTCATTGTAGAAGGCCAACACGACCCCATAATAGGTCGCTATTAGGAGTATATGCATCGCGTTCATCATTAGCTCCAACCCTGAATCCTATACCAATAGGTGCATCTCCAGGTCAGTATGATTCATATTTTTCTAGTACATTTACTAACAACCTTATGTTTTTCATATAAGTACTGAATTATGCACTATCATCGAGATATTCCTTGCCATCTATTTCTTCATCATACCATGCATCAACACCTCCCCCAGTAATATTTTTTTGCACCACCTCCATCTGTAAGAGTACATTACAAGCAAATATCGTAAAAAGAAAAACCATTGTATCCAGAACCACCTACAATTCCAGCATTTTACGCACAACCAAGTAGTTTGATACCATATATTTCTTTGTTGATAGTGTCACAAACACCACCGAAATCACTTCTCTTCAGAAGTGGGTCATCTTCATAACCACCTACTAATACAACTGGTGATATACAATGGCAACTTAGGATGCAGATGCAATCAAGCATAGAAGAACAAGATAAAGATGAAGATGAAGATAACGTTGGAGATGGAGATGGAGATGGAGATGAATATGATGATAATGATGACGAAGATGGGGACGATGAAGATGACGGTGATAATTAGCTGGAACCTCAACCACGATGAAATCCTCATCGTAATCGATATCTGCCAAGTTGTGGCACACATTTGGTCCAACGACAGAGATGATTTTTCATATTAAAATTTTTTATGTACATCATCATTTAGTTTGTTAACTTTTAATTTTTTAATTTATATATTTAATGCTTCCATTTATATTTGTACTATTTTTATACATCATAAATTTACTTCTTTACATTTTTATCAATTTTTTTTGTATGTTTAATTCAATTTTGAATTATCCACTAGTTTTAAAATTTTGGAAATGGTGGAATTGAGAGAGAAAACATTAAATTTAGTTTGGGTATATATAAGGGATTTTAGGGACTTTAGGGCAATTTTTTTTACCATTGGAATTAATTTTTTATTTAAAATTTATTTAATTATTAGGTTGATGGTTAAAAAATCAAGAGCCATGATGTTTTAACCGTTGGCATCCAACGGTTTGAAATTATTATTTTTTTAAATCTGTTGAGCAAAAGTGCACTTTGCTGGACATGTTTTCAGTGAAAACACATCCAGCATGGTACACTTTCGCCCATGTGGCACTGCATCCTAGTGAAAGCAGCCTAATTCCCTTATTTTTTTTATTATTAAAAATTGACATTTTTGCTTAATTTTTTCAAATACTCAAATTCTTAGAGAAAAAAAAACAAATTTTGTAACCAAAGACTGAATTCTTAAAAAATGTAAAAAAAAAAATTAATTAAAAATTGTAAAAATCATAAAAAATATAAAATTACTTTTTTTGGCATTATCAATTTTAAAACTATTAATTAACAATTTGTTTTTTTTTCACATTTTTTAAGAATTTTTACAAATTATTTGGTTACAAGGTTGGGCTTCCAATAGGACTTTGAGTATTTAGTTACAAAATTGTATTTTTTCATTAAAAATTTGAGTATTTGGATACAAAATTGGGTTTCCAATAAGAATTTGAGTATTTGGTTATAAAATTGTATTTTCACTATAGTTATAGATTTTTGTAGTTGTTATATGAAAAAACTTGAATTAATTATTTGAAATATTTTACATATAAAAATAATAATGATATTTGAAATAATTGTAACACCCCTCACCCGTATTCAATGCCGGAATAGGGTTACGGAGCATTATTAGACTTATAATACATATAACTGTACTTTTCTCATGCATTCAATTAATTCATACAATCATCATTCAATCTCAATCAATTTGTCCCTTATAATAGCCTACGAGGCTTTAAACATGCTTTTGGAGTGGTTCGGGACTAGATAATTTATAAAACTTTCACGAAACTATGAAAATTTTTCTCAAAACAGAGCACATGCCCGTGTGGGTAGGCCGTGTGTCTCACATGGCCACTAGACACGCTCGTGTCACTAGCCGTGTGAAAACAGGGGGTATATAGTAACTTGGGTCACACGGCCAACCACACACCCGTGTGTCTAGCCTGTGTGCCCTTTGAAGTGGCCACACACGCCTGTGTGCCAGGCCGTGTGCTAGGTCATGCCAAACCTGTAGGGTATACTGACTTATGCAACATGGCCAAGTCACATGCCCGTGTGCTAGGCAGTGTGCCAATTAGGGGGTATACTAACTTATACCACACGGCCAGTCACACGCCCGTGTGTGAGACCGTGTGGAGCATACTGACTTCATTTTAATATCAACACCAGGGGACACACGACTGTGTAACATGACCGTGTGTCATACACGACTAAAACACATGCCTGTGTCTCTACCCGTTTGGACAAAAATAGGCTATTTGCAAAGCCATTTTGCCACCCTATTTTTACATACCTGCACAAGCATAATTTGCAACATTTATAACTCAATAGGCAACCAATCCACAACATTTCATACACATTTTATGCCAATTAGATATAGTATTCAAATACCCAATTAATATCATGCATTTTCTATTCATAATCCTATCACATATCAAGACAATATTGCATATTTCTTTTCCATCTACTACTTGCCAAAACATACAATATTTGAATACTTATACACAATCAAAACATTATAACAAGTTAAGCCAAATCACATGGCTTCAACATATGCCACAACATGTACCAAAATCACCATCTCAAGTAACTATAACTATCATCTTTATAACTAGCCTATACATGCCATATTTACATATATCCATAAGTTCAAAGGTATTAATCGACAACTGGATAGTGTGATGCGTAACTCCGACTCAATTCGAATCAAGCGAGCTATCAAACCTCTATAAAACACGGAAAAGAAACAAAGTAAGTTTTATAGCTTAGTAAGCCCGTATGATTCAGAATTTAACTTACCATTTATACATAATCAAACAATTAAACAAAGTATATCAAATTCACTTGCCAAATTCCTATACATAAGCATTCATCAATAAGCTAGTCCCATAATTACATATAATCAACCTTTATCTCAATTTCATACATCAATGTATTATATCATACTAATTTCATGTAACATGTATAACATATGTAACAATTCGTTCTCATTCATATAATTGACAATTCATTTATATAATCAGGAATTCATCCGTATAATCATTAGAAGAATTATGCCCATTGAACCTATCAGAATATCGATAGATACACGGGTGATACACATTAAGTGTATTAATCGGTAATCCGTTAATTCATCATTGTATTCGCCCTTTCGAGCTATGATCAGTAAGCTTATTTTGAGCTAATGAACAGTAAGCTCTATCGAGCTGGAAACAGTAAGCTTTTACGAGCTGAGAACAATAAGCTCTTACAAGCTGATATATCAGTAAGCTCATACGAGCTGAGGTGAGTTCGCAACACATGCAGGATCTTGACCTAAATGGTAACCTTAGTGACATGTCACTCGTATCCTACGAATTCCTATGATTCAAACGGGGTTAGGTAACCATCAAACTATATCAATAAAGCATTTGAATTTTGAATATATCATTTACTCAATTACATACATTCATTTCAAATAATTACAAGTATTTAAAAGTTCGATTCTAATTATACGAACTTACCTCGTATCACTTGGATAACAAATATCGACTAATCGTCAACCTTTCCTTTTCCCCAATCTAGATTCAATCCTTACTTATCTTGATCTATATATATTTCAAATTTAGCACATTCAGTATCCGATCTATTTAATTTAGCCTTTAATTCATATTTTGGTAAATTTACACATTTGCCCCTAATGTTTCACACTTTTATAATTTAGCCCCTATCACATAAAATTGCAAATTCATGCAATTAATCATAAACCCACGCTTAGCCGAATTTTAATGGAGTCCCTAGCAGCCCATATCTTTTATTTTAGAATTTCTCAATTTAATCCCTTTTTAACATTTTTGTCAAAAATCACTTTACAAAAGCTATCAATCTAACATTAAACCTTCCAAATCTATCACACATCATCAAATTACTCAAGCATTCAACAATGGAAACATGAAAAATCTTTAACAATTTTGAAATCTAAGGTACGGGCTAGCTAGAATACGAAACAATGATCTCAAAAACGTAAAAATCATTAAAACCCGAAAAAAATGGACTTACAATTGAAGCTCAAAGTGACCGAACCCTAAAACACCAAAAATGGAGTCTCCCTTTCTTCTTTTCGGTGAACAATTGAAGAATATGAAAGCTTTTTCTTTTTCTTTTTAGTATTTTATCATAATTAATAACTAATTTACTATATTAACCTTAAGTATATAACATTAAAATTCATTTATACATGTCCATTAATGTCCACTTACCTTTCAAATGGCTTAATTACCATTTAAGGACCTTTAATTTAATGTTCTATAGCTATTGGACACTTTTAGCTAATAGAACACAAGTTTTACGCTTTATGCGAATTAGTCCTTTTTACCGAATTAAGCATTCAAACAGTAAAATTTCTTTACAAAACTTTCACACAGTAATTCTATCATGTTGTAAACTTTAATAAAATAATAAAATAAATATTTTTACCTCGAATTTATGGTCCCAAAATCACTGTTTCGATTTGACTAAAAACAAGCTGTTACAATAATTATTTGATTTTATGATATTATAATATACCATACCCACAATGTAATTGAAAAATAATGATATTTAACATATAAAAAATTATATACAAGGAACAATATATAAAAAAATTAGTTGAAACTTGTAAATTTTTTTTAACATAATGATATTAATTATATAATTACATATTAATTATTTTGTTTATATAAATAAAGGAATTATTAATTAAAAAAATAAATTTAAAATAAAATAAAATAACTTGATAACAACAATTTTATTAATTAAGAATTTAAAAAAAAGGAAAGAAAATGTTTGAAGCAACATGGAGAAAAATAAAAACAAAAAATGGCTAGGAAGGGAATTAAACAAAAGTCACAACATGACAACATCAACATTTAACCACTAAGCCAAGAATTATGACATATTAATAAGAAGCGCTTCCTAAAAGTGCATTTTATTGAAACATATAATAAAATATTCCTTAAATTACAATATTTTCTTATAACTACCAAAATCATTAATTATTTATTCAAATTCCTAATCAACAACACAAATTTCTAATTAAATACTAAAAATTGTATTGAAAACCCAAATTTATAAAAATTCTTTATTTTTTAAAAAAATTGTTAATTAAAAATTGAAAAATTTATAATGTCAAAAAAATTTATAATTTTTATGATTTTTAAATTTTTAATTAAATTTTTTTTACAATTTTATAAAGTTGAGTTTCCGATAGTACTTTGAGGGATTTTGAGTCAATAAGTGATGGTTTTATTGATTGTTAGAGAATGCTGTTATTTATGAGATATATTATAATTTAAAAAAATATTTTATTATGTGTCATATAAAGAGATTGTGAATCGATGACATGAAAAGTTGACTCCAAATGTTGACCGATATTGACCGGTCAACATGCCACATCATCTATTTACATGACACGTAACAAAATATCTCACAAATTACAATATTTTTTTAACAACTATTAAAATCATTAACTATTGACTCAAATTTCTAATGAAAAATACAATTTTCTAAGTAATTATTAAGAGTCTTATTGAAAAATCAACATTATAAAAATTCTTAAAATATTTTTAATTAAAAACTGTAAAATTTATAATGCCAAGGAATAATATTATGATTTTTCAACATATATGAATAATAAAATAAATAAAATTGGTGAATAAATCTATTTATATAATAATATCTCTATTAATTCCTGACTGATTAATTTGATAGAAGCTCCCTCTAAAAGTGCAACGGGTGTATAACATTGTTATGCTGACGTGTCGTCCTATTCCAAAAAAAATAAAAATTACTGCTTTTATTTGTCTATTTTTTTCTTTTTCGATCGCTTCCGGATCTTCTCTTACAAACAGTCCTTTTATTATCTCCCAGTTGTTAGGGTTTGTTTCTTTGTCTCCCTCTTCTCTCTCTCGATTCCTTCATTTCCATCCCCCAATTCTCCCTTTTCTTTTTCACCATTTAAAACATCAACGAAAATCTCAGTCTTCCTCACATTTTCATTCACAAACCAACCCTTTCATGGCCAAGACCAAACCTGGCAAGAAGGACCTTGATTCCTACGCTATCAAAGGCACCAACAAAGTTGTTCGTCGTATGTTTCTATCTAAACCCATCTCTTTCTTTTTCCTTTTTACATTTCAAAAACATCCCAAAATTCGTATAACTCGCAAATGTGTTTGGATTTTGGGAAATGGTTGGATATATTTTATATTTGGTTTGTTTTGCAGCTGGTGATTGCGTGCTGATGAGACCGTCGGACTCCGATAAGCCACCGTACGTGGCTCGTGTAGAGAAGATCGAGGCCGACCATCGGAACAATGTGAAGGTTCGAGTTCGATGGTACTATCGGCCGGAGGAGTCTATTGGGGGGAGAAGACAGTTCCATGGAGCCAAGGAGCTCTTTTTATCAGACCATTATGATGTGCAAAGTGCCCACACCATTGAAGGAAAGTGTATCGTCCACACTTTCAAAAACTACACTAAGCTTGAAAATGTTGGTGCTGAAGATTACTTTTGTAGGTTCGAATATAAGGCCGCCACCGGTGGTTTCACTCCGGACCGGGTGGCAGTGTGAGTACCTTCGGTTTTTTCTTATGTTTTGGGGTTAAGTTTAGGGTAATTTTCTTTTTCCAGTGTCTTATATGTTCTTCGAGTTTGTTCACTAACTCTTCGGGGTTTCGGTTTTGAAGGTATTGCAAATGTGAGATGCCATATAACCCGGATGACCTTATGGTGCAATGCGAAGGATGCAAGGATTGGTAAATTCCTTGCTCACTTATTTCATTCTGCAATCAATGTGAACTGTTCACCTTCCTTGTGCTTGTGTGTGTAGAACTGGAGATTAAATTCATTTATTTTTGGTGGTTTCATATTGATTTGTGAGCTGAAAGGGTTTCTCACTAATGTTGCACTTACTTTTGCTCTAGTTTTAATTTAAGTCTGCCTAAGTTTTTAACTCAGCTACTTCGGATGTTTAAATATAATATGCTAATCCTACTAGGTTGTTACCATGAAAAAGTTGCTTTTTTTTTCCTTTCCTTTTTCGATTAATTGGTACTCTTGAGTCTTGAAGCAAAGGATATTTGCATTCATTTTGTTTTGTTTGATAGAGAACACTTTTAATTCCTTGTTTCCGTTATTCACGGAACATCTGTTGATGAGTGATTTTTCCACTATTGAGTTTAATCCTACTAGGTTGTTGTTGTTAACAAGTTTGGCTATTTTTGGATAACTGATAGCTCTTGAAGCAAAAGGATATTTGTATGTATATTGTTTTGTTCCATAGCAAATGCTTTTAGTTCCGAGTTCCATTATTCATGGAAAATACAATGATGAATGATTTTCCATTGTTGAGTACTGGGGTAGTGTACTTTGACTTAATAATGGCCTTGGAAATAAGCTTGTAGCATCCAAACTTTTTTTCCCCAATAATGACTTTTCTGGGTCCTTTTTCTTTTGGTATTGTATCTATGAAGCAGTGGTTTTGTAGAGACTGAAAGCAATTAATTTAAGGTATTGCAGCTGTAATGGTAGATTCATTAGCGAGATCAACATCAGTTTCAATTGAAGATGCAAAATTTTTCATTTCCCCATTATGAATCTTTAAGCTGATCTGCTAATGCCATCTGATCTAACTTCATTACTCTGTTGTCTTCAGACATAGTTCATTTCCATATTAACATTCTACAATAATCTGAAGTCAGCTATTCAACGTGTAAATGGTAGCAATTTTATGATCTATAATTTGATGAATGTTAATGTCAATAAGGTTTTAGTTGATTGATATTGTATTGAAAAAGAGTGTCTGGAAAGGAGGATTTAGCTTCAGGTAATATCTGCCGATAGTGGAGTGTGGAGACTTTCAGGTGACTTGTAGAAGGAAAGGTGACTGGATGGCTTGAAGTTTTTTAAGCTATGATAACCAGGTTTGGGGTTGAATGGCGGATACAGGCATGCACAACTATTTCTGAGATTTTCCATATATTTAGAAGATCATATCCCTTTGCACAAGTCTGAACATATGTTTGATAGTGTAAGACATGAGTACCTTAAGGAAAATGAAGGGAAAATTGTCACAAAGAGCAAAAGACTACGTTTATACCCTAAAAAAGATATTAGATGGATGGAGAAAATAGAGTGGAAATGGATATTAACATTTACATTTATACCTAAAAAAGAAAAGAAGTTTACATATGATTGACTAAATGGTCTATATAGAAAAATGTGAATTTTGAATCTTAAACTCTGGAAGGGGCCTAATAAACACATAAAAGACTATGTGAATCAATGTAGCGTTGTTCTTTTAGATCTTAAAACTTAAGATTTCACTAGATTATATAAATACCATAAGTGAACAAATTATAGTAGTTTAGCTTGCACCGCGAAACAATGTTACCTTTGACTGTTTTAGCTCAAAAATTGCAGCTTAAACCTTCACAAAAGCTAAAACTACAATGAAAACTGCAATGGACTTGCTTCTTGGTCTGTAGATAAAGAAAGTAAACATATTTCACAAGAGCCTTTCAGAGATTTCTAAAGCTCTTATCCACTAAGAACTTAAATGAGTTTAACTTGTTGATAATAAGACCGGAAAAGCTGAAATGTTTTCTGTGTGCCTTTGGGGGGGGGTGTATGTAACCTTTTAAACATATATTTTTTAGCTTTTATTTTATATTTTACTTTTGGTCTGCCAGTATAACTCAGCATCGAGTTGTACTTCTCGTTACTTCTGAGCACATATGGGTTGGAAGTGCTACCGGCTAGTTGTAGGTAGATTTTTGTTTAAACAATCTAATGATCATGTTGACTTCAAGGGACTTTGTATGAGTTATTTGCCGAGTATTTTTACTGGAAATGAAAAACATATTTGGTCTGAGGACATGTTATCAAGGTCTGCTAGTATCTTTAGTATTTTCTCTCGGTTCCTTGCCAGTGATTCCATTGTACTGTATGTATACACACACACGAATGTGTTGTGATATGGTGCTTCCTCTTTGACATGAAAATGGATTATCATAGTTTCCTGATTAGAACATTAATCTTTTTCAGGTTTCATCCATCCTGCATGGAGATGACCATCGAAGAAGCAAAAAGATTGGATCACTTTTTATGTTCTGATTGTACTTCAGAGGATGCTGCCAAAAGATCTATGAATACGTTCCGAGTATCAGCATCCCTTGAGCCAAAGGTTAGAGCATTCATGTTCATGGTTTGAGCGTGCATACATAAATATATTTCTTGTTTCTTATTTTACTCCGTTCAGTTATCAGCAGATTGCTATATATTGACTTAGACCGACATTTGATATCTTTTGATGATGCTGTTGCAATGCAGCTGTTAGTTCCAAGTTCTTTCACCTGCAACACCAAACTGCAATAATCAATCCTTGCTTGTAGTTTGGCATTGTGGATAACTTTCTAGTACTTTCCTTCGTAACGAAATATAATTAATTAGTTAATATTTTATTTATAATTTAATTATTACAATAGATGAACAGCCTTGATAACATATTTTGGTTGTAAGTTTCATTTTACTTGTCGAAGAACTATTCTTTCTTTTCCCTTTCCGTCTTAGCAAATGTAATACAGCCATGCATTTGATCTTGTATCTCATTCTTTTGGCTTTTAGGTGGAACCGAAGCGTAGAAAGAGATAACCCCATCATTGTAATGCGGAATGAGGAGGTACCGATTTTCTAGCACATTAGCTCAGATATTGTTCTTGTTTGTGCTGTGGAATTGTACAGTGCATAGAAGATTCTGTGCTTGCACGCCAAGGAAAAAAAAAAGGGAAGGCTATCTTGCATAATTTACCATGTTCTTCTCATGTTTGTATGTGTGGTTGGACTTGTGAGTGCAGTCTCTGCAAAAATGACAAATCTTTAATATAAGACCCCCAAGAACCATTAACAATGGCTGCTTAAACTTAAGAATTAAACCAACCTTCTCTCTTCTTTGGTTATGTCGATAGTTTCTAGTCTCCTATGATGGTGCTTCAATAATATTCTATCAGGTCTATGGGAACAAAAATGCATGTACCATCAACGTGCATGTACTAGAACAAAAATGGGTAGAAGTACCTTGCATTTTGCAATTTTTATTAAATAATGGGCAAATTAGTTCTTGTACAGAAAATTAATTTTTTTAAATTTTATTTATTTTTATTGTTAAAAATTGATGTGGTAGACGAAATAATCAGACTATCACATGTTTATGATTAATTAATTTAAGGGTCTTTTGTGATATATTTTTAGGGAGAAAAATGTTATAACTATGGGTATTATATTGACCAGGTTAATGAAATGTATAAAATAAAGATTTATATTGTTGAGTGGAGGAAGGACGGACTTGGTCGGACATAAATATAATAATAAAAAGATGAAATTATCATATGAATTTGTCAATATATATAAAAATTGAGGCCATTTGAGTATATGGCAGAATTTGGATTTAAATATTGCATATTGCGATGCTAGAAAATAAAGTCAACCAAACTATGCTAAACCTTGCATTATACTTTGCAACTACAAGCCAGGTGCAAGGGGAGCCACTCAAAACAAATATATATACATATATACATATAATATTGAGATTTTTAGAGGAAAAAAGAAAGGTTAGTTAAGATAAATGAAAAGACAGTCCACAAACGCATTGTAAAAATGCGACCTTACATTATTGTTAATTTATATAAAAAATATGAGTTTAAATGTAAAAATGTTAATATAAAAAAATGTAAATTTAAGTACATTAATATTAATAAAAAAGATGTGAATTCAAGTGCTAACAATTAAAACTGCACACGTGAAATTAGAAAAGAAAATGTTATAAGTTTTGCCTTTTTTATGTTGCCAACTTCATTTATGAAATAAAAATAATAAAAAATTTACAACTTCAAAAAAGGAAAAATCTAATCGGATCCATTATCGCCTCTAAAATAGGGTCCATTTGAATCATTATCATTGGTCAAGCTTTTAAATCAAATTGGAGGTCATTATTGTAATATCACTTTTTTGTCGTAAAGTTCTTTTCTGCCCCTCCCATCAGTCCTGTCCGAAGCCTCAATTTCCCGTGATTTTTTCCGTTCCTCTTTTCTCTTCATCCAAACAGAAAACTAAAATCCCATTTAGATAGAGCTGAAGAGGGAACCATCTTAATCTCTTTACCCTTTTTTTTAATCTTATTTTGTTTTTGTTTGCTAGGCATTCTCTAATTTCTCTGTCTCTTTCCGTTTTTCGCCCAGTATTATTTATTTATTTATTTTTCTCTTTTGAATCGAAATTGTTTTTAGGGTTTATATGATCGTAGATCGTTTTAGGGGGCTTTAATTTTCTTTATTCTTCTTTCCTCTCTCTTTATCTCGTTTTCTCGCGCTTTTTTTTTCGGATCTCTTCAATTATTTCATCAATTGTAAGTTGAAAAACCTTCGTCTTTTTTTTCAATTCCTTCATTTCTGTAACCTTTATTTCTTAATCCAGAGAATCGTAATTTTAAAGGCATTATATTCTGAATAGATCTTTTTTTTTGGGTACATATTTATTTGCATTGTTTTCTTTTAAATGCAAATCTTTACTTCCATTGCTTGAATCTGTAAATGATGTATAAAGAAATGTTTACAATCTGAAGTCTTTCATGTTGGAACCTTAGATAATTGTGGATTAGGTTTAGGGCTTTTTGTAGATATGATCAAGCAAATATTTGGAAAGCTACCTCGAAAACCATCCAAATCATCCCACAATGACTCAAATGGTGATGGAGGAGTCCATGATAATTCCTCTTTGAATTCTGCTCTAGGTCCCAATTCTTTGAACAATTCAAAACCCGGTTCGGCTTCTTCCAAGCCCTCCAATTCATCACGTTCAACAATGGGCCTCTTAATTCACATTCTTCCACTTCAAATAAATCGAATCACGGGAAGAAAACAGCCTCTCTTGCAAGCCAAGCTGGTCCTATATCAGCTTCAGGGGTTTATGAGGCTTTGCCCAGTTTCCGGGATGTCCTAGCTCAGAAAAGCAGAATCTTTTCCTTAAGAAGCTGAGTCTGTGTTATGTGGTTTTCGATTTTAGTGATCCCTCTAAGAACCTTAGGGAAAAGGAGATAAAAAGGCAGACGTTGTTGGAGCTTGTTGATTATATATCGTCTGTTTCATCCAAGTTCAATGAGGTCGCAATGCAAGAGGTTACGAGAATGGTGGCTGCTAATCTATTTCGAACATTCCCATCTCCGAATCATGATAGCAAGATTTTAGAAATGTATGATATGGAAGATGAAGAACCGGCCATGGATCCTGCTTGGCCGCATCTTCAGATTGTCTATGAACTTCTACTTAGATTTGTGGTCTCACCAGAGACTGATGCTAAGCTTGCTAAGAGATACGTCGACCATCCATTTGTGTTGAAACTGTTGGATTTGTTTGATTCAGATGATCAAAGAGAAAGGGAGTATCTAAAGACGATTCTACATCGGATTTATGGGAAGTTCATGGTCCATCGGCCCTTCATTAGAAAAGCCATCAACAATATCTTCTACAGGTTTATTTTTGAGACAGAAAAGCACAATGGTATTGCTGAATTGCTTGAAATCTTGGGCAGCATAATAAATGGGTTTGCTTTGCCGTTGAAGGAAGAGCACAAGCTCTTCTTGGTCCGAGCGCTCATTCCTCTTCACAAGCCTAAGTGTGTGTCTATGTACCATCAGCAACTTTCTTATTGCATTACTCAGTTTGTTGAGAAAGACTTCAAGTTGGCTGATACCGTCATCAGAGGCCTTCTAAAGTATTGGCCTGTAACTAATAGTTCAAAGGAGGTAATGTTCCTTGGAGAGTTGGAAGAAGTTCTTGAAGCTACTCAGACAGCAGAATTCCAACGCTGCATGGTTCCTCTTTTCCGACAGATTGGCCGATGCCTCAACAGCTTGCATTTTCAGGTGTTTATAGCTTTTCCTTGTTATTCCTTCCACTCACTTTGTTACAAATGTCTTACCTCCTTCTATGACTGATTTATTCCATGCTTCATCACCATAGCATCCCCCCCCCCAAAAAAAAAAATTTCTTGAGATATTTGATTGCTATTTTTCTTCCCCAAATATCGCTGTTGTGGAGAATTTTCCCACGCCTTAGTGGGATAATGCTCCCCTCCAACAGGAGTTACTACACTTGGTGCTTTATAGTTTATTGTTATAATATAATTTGCCCACTGTTTTATTCTGATGGCATATTGACGTTGGGCCAACAGAGAAATCTATCAATTTGACTTTTGGGTTTTATTTGTTGCTGGCATTGATTTGAATTTTACTCGAGGGTCGGGCCAGTATAAGGCTCAAGCCAGAACCTTTAAACTTATCATGGCCTGATCTTGATATGTTTTATATTAAGGGGTTATGTCACTTAAAGCCACGTTCTTGCCACTTAATGTAATGCACCCTTACAATTACCTTTTCTTTTTAGGATAAATTTGCCCCATTCTAGAATATACTTCTGCCCTCAATCTTGACATTTTCATGTCGTTCATCTCACAGATTTCTTTTTCTCCTTAATCACCTAATTACTCCTTTATATGATCTAATTAAGATTGGTCTCCTAAGTCGTTCTGAAAGCCACACCTCCACCATTTTCAATCCTCAATTGTCATTTTGCATATGTAGAAGCAGTCCAATTTCAATATGGTGTTAGATGCTTTGTATGTGTTTTGCACCTGCTTTTATTTCCTCTTTACGTTTGTACTTAAATACATTTATGTTAATTGTTGAGCAAGATATGCTTGTTTAATCATGAATGATCAAGCCTCATTTTTTATTCTCTTGCTTTCCATTGAGAGAGCCAATGTTTCATCTAGGATCACGCAATTCGCTTTGCTAAGGCAAAGAAGCTTGAAGTATTAAGCCATGTGACCATCTCTTGGGCATTGTTTCATGCTGGATTGGATATTGTTATGATTTATGGACACATAGATGCTTGTGTCCTGTTCTTTGTGGGAAAATGATCGTTTGATCAATTGGAATATTTATCCAAATTGATTTTCTATCATTCAGCATACTTGTTTTAGACTTTGGTCATGATTTTCTATCTTGGCCTGGGACACTCACTTGTAGAAAACTGGCACCATTCATTTATAGCATATATGAAAACCCATTCAGTTTAATTGGGCAGTTTGGTTGGAATATAGGATGTCAAGAGTTTGATGGTTTGAGCATTATGGTCCGTATTATAAAACACGTGTTAGGAATTGAGCAGTTATGGAAGATAGGTCATGCACAAAATACCTTTTGTTTAAAGTTGGTATCTGTTTACCTGAAAACCTTTGCACTTGAAACAAGCCCTGTCGGTTAATCTCCACCTTCTATAAGTATTGTTGAACTTGAGCTCCTTTATAAGTGTAAATGTTACTAGAATTTGGTTTGGTCAAAAGTTGTCTGGAGTTCTAGAGGAAGCTACAAAAAGTTTCAAGCATTAATGATATAATTTAGGATCTTTTGGCGAGGTAAGGGTGTAGGTTTATCTAAGTTGATTTTAGTTTCAGAGTCAAGGAAAGCATTGAACTGGACTGGGTTGTGTTTGGGAAAATTTACAGATATAATAATTATTGGTAAAGTACATTAGCCTATAACTAAAAGGAAACACAAGGTAGTTGCCAGGCATTCATGCCTCACTATGCTACTAACTGATAATTTTTTCATAAATAGTCTGCTAGCAACTGATTTTATATTTTTTCCTACTTTCTTTCTGCTCTGCTCAATGCTTACACCCAGCTGCATCTTCTCCGAGAAATATAAATTTAAATGGCTTCTGATTTGACAGCCGTGAAAGCACTTTGCAATTGTCACGGATGAGGGCACTCTTGCTGAAAATGAATGTTCTATGCTGGCAATTTGGGTCTATATTTTTATCTATATGTCATTGCTGCAAAACCTAGATATAGATAACTGATTATATTTGAGTATCCCTACTGGAGAGGTTAGCAAGGAACTTTTGAGCAATTGCGCACACTCACTGTGTAAAGTAGTTCTGTTTATGTGGGGTTTAAAGTGAAAACTAAAGGAGAGAGTTATCTGTTCTGCTGGAATTTCATTTTTTAGTAATTATAGTTGCCTGGTATCTGTTTTGATTTGAGTAGAGTTTTGTACTTTCAATTTTTGATTCTGTGAGATTCATGGACAATATTAATTTGTTATAACATGTTATCTTGGCAGGTAGCAGAACGTGCATTGTTTTTGTGGAACAATGATCACATAAGAAACCTCATCACCAGAACCGCACAGTAATACTTCAATAATCTTCCAGCGTGAGAAAACACACGTGTCATTGGAATCCAGCTGTTCAGGCCTTACATTGAATGTCGGAAGATATTCTCAGATCTGATCAAGCGATCTTTGATGAATGTTGGCAGATACCAAGAAGATGAAGCAAAGCAAAAAGAGCTGCAGGAAACGGAACTAACCTGAAGCGTTGGAAGATGTGGCTGCATCTAAAGTTGTAAGCAATGAGGCTGTAATGGTTTCAAAATCCATCTCTTCCATTGCCATTGACAAGGGCACAGCTCCAAAGGCAACGGCAAGTCGATGAGAGATGCAGTGAATGCAGTTTGTAAGCAACCAGTCAAATCCATCACTGTTAAATGATCTTCCAGCCCAGGGTGTAACTGAAATGGTGAAGCACCACGGGAATTGGTTGATGTCGCTTCGGTTTTTAACATCAAGTCTCTGACTCCTGAATGGCAAGTGGTGGGATTCTCTGATTATGACGCATGTTTCTTTTTTTAATTTGGTTCTTCTGTCTGCATATTTTTATCTCCCTCATTTCCCCCATTCTCTCCTCTATCCCCATCTGCTTCCTCTTCCATGATGAGGTGCAAGTTTATGTATTATGACATAAGGGATTTCGTTTATAAAAACATTTCTTTGGATTTACTATTTATTATTGTTATTTTTTTCCTGTAATGATGCAAGGATATATATATTTTCCCTCTATTTGCTCAGTGTATAGACTTGACAATCCATATGTCATGTTATATATATATCATCATTCCTTTATATAAATATGGGCATCTTAAGTCTTTTTTGGTAGATTATGGATGTCTTGTAACTGTTCATATAATGTGTTTGTGCATTGTCCTATATTTATTTCTGATATGATTGGGTGAACTATTCTGATTTCTATAGGAGGAGTAGATCTTATAATATTAAAAGCGAAATGAAGACAACAAAAAGAAAAGAAAAGTAGAGCATGATGACACACAAAAACATGAGGGTGGAATGAAAAAGAGATACTGAACCTAAGCAAGCATGCAAATTGAAGGTATTACTGATCATCTCCGTAAGCTCGGAAACTATAGCGCTCTTGGTATGGACCATTGAAGTAAAGATCAGCTTCGAACCACTTGGGATAACGGACAGGTCCCCTGCAACAAATTGCATAAACCGGTCACTGCCTTCAGGACTACCCTTACTTCCCCTTCCTCTATGTATACCAGCTGATCAACTTGCCAGTCCCATGCCAATTTACACTTCCCTGTCTTCCATACTGACCATCTTGAAACCCAAGCTCTGTCAGTCGCTCTTTTGGCACTTTCCTTTCAACCCTCACACTGTAAAGTTCCTCTAATGGTTTCTCCGCTCGCATTGCTTTTACTCCACTGCCTGAAGTTGCCCCAACACCATTGTTGACCTGTTGGGTCTCTTGAAAGAGAGGTAGCCAAGACTTGCTGTAGATATCATGATTGCCATCTTCTTTAATTTCCTACATGCAATTTGAAGCAAATTCAACAGTTAAGACACAGAATTACATCAAAGGCAGCATTTCCTAAATATCAGAGCAAATTTCAATTTCTTAAGTCTATCTTCCAATACATTTCTGGGTTCCTATTGTTATAACCCAAAAAAAACAGTTAAAAGGCCTTTTGCCTCCCACTTTCCCAGATTTTCTTAGCCACCAAACAGAGGAATAGATGAAAAGAAAAGAAAAGAAAGAAAAGAACCAAAACAGAACAACAAAATCAAAAGAGAACCTAAAAGAAGGGGAAAAGAAATCTAGATTATTTTACCTGTTGAAGTATTTATGTAGGGAAACTTGTACAACCAAGACAAAGATGAAGATGAAGATGAGATTAAACGACAGAGTGGAACCGGTTTCTAAAACCCTTTTTGGGCTTCAGCTGAGGTTATCTGATAATCCACGAAAACATAAACTTATATCTAACCTCACCTGGTGGTGACCCTTTATTGTCACCCGCCGGTCTTTACTCTTTACTTACAACTGGTTCTCTCGGTCATTTCTTTGTTCCTTTAGGTTTTTTGGGCCTTCAAACCAGATAAAAAGACAACTATGATACAGACGTGTCTATTTCTCTTACACAAATGAGTTAAATC
The DNA here is from genome assembly GCF_007990345.1 of Gossypium hirsutum. Taxonomy (NCBI): domain Eukaryota; kingdom Viridiplantae; phylum Streptophyta; class Magnoliopsida; order Malvales; family Malvaceae; genus Gossypium; species Gossypium hirsutum. The sequence continues at coordinate 87,466,743 of NC_053430.1, read as the reverse complement.
TTTTTTTTTTCTTTTTTTTTGTTTAACACACATATATGAGTTATATCAACCTTTCCATTTTGAAATACTTGATAAAAATAAATAAATAGAAGAGTCTCAGAAAGTTATTCTACATGCTTTCTGGAACCACGATGATGGTCTCGCTGAGACCCTTTAATGGGTCTTTCCGTATCCATCAAAACATTCATTGGTTCATAGAAACAGGCAGACAGCTCTAAGGGTACCATTTACATGAGTGCTCAAACACAAGCAGTTCCTTCCAGAACCCAGGTCAGTTTACCTTTCTATTTCATTTTCTGGTTATTCCCAAGAACATGACACTCTCTCATTAAGGAAGTTCGGGATATATGTATTTATGAGAGCTATGGTGTTTTATGTTTTTGTATAGCAATTGTTTGTTACTGTCTTGAACACGCTTTACTTGATGATTTAGCTGTTTGTATAAACAAAATTGATAGTTGGTTCAAAGAATAATGTGTAGTTAAATAATGATGTTACTGCTCTTTGTACCATAAATATTGGTTAATATCAACATACTGTAGTTTGTTTGATAGAGTGCTGGATAGTTTATGTACTTGTACCTGATTCGAAGCAATTTTACTCAAAACTCTAGCCCTATAGGGTCAAGTGGAATCTGACTGGTTCGGGTCATTTTGCCAACTCTATAGGGAGTGCCAAGGAGTACTATTATATTCTTTGCATGCGAGTTGTTTCTGAATCATTACATTTCAATCGTGCAGAGGATAATGGAGAGCATTTCAGTTAGTGGTGAGGTTGGTGGTGCTGGTGGTGCATACTCCTATAATGCCTTGAAGAGGTTGGACGGAATTTGGTCAAGCATTTGCTCTACTCAGACTGGTAGTCACATTTATTCAGGCGAGTTTAAAGTGTTAAGTTGTGCTTTAAAATTATTGAATACTAGCCTTCACTTGTCTTTGCAGTTCAGCAAGCACCTCAGCAGGTAGTTTCAAGCTTTCCTGGTGTGTCTAGCCATTCTGTTCTTGCTGAAAAAACAATTAGATAAATGTGATGTGGTTGTTTGGGGGTACGTTGGAATCTTTATTGCTACTGCCTGATCGCCAAGGTCTTAAAGTCTGTATTGTGGAAAGAATATATTAAAAGGGGTAAGGTTTTCGATGGAGTTATAGTAGGGTCTTCATAGCAAGAATAATTTGCTTCAAAATACTTTTCTTGAAAAGATGTTAAAAACATTTGATTTAGAGGGAACAAGAATGGAATATCTCAAGGAAGAGTTGATGGAACTTGTAGAAGCTGGCATTTGGATGAAATGACATTGAAGAAGTTACTGCCGTGTCATTCAATCCTGTAAGTTCCTGAACATCATGAATTGATTAGTGTTTCTCAAGTTAGTTTGGTGTATGTGATTTCTACTTACATTGACACATTGAAAAGTAGTAGAATTAGTCCACATGAGCAACTGTAAACAACTAAATATCAGGCGCTTAAAAGAAAAGTTTTTGTTTTGACTGTGAAAGATGTAAGAGTGCGGTTGCTCTCCATCATTCTTTCTAAAACACTTAGAACATTGTGGTATGATTTGCCGCAATACCAATTTTCACACATATGGAGCATATCACCTAGTTTAGTCATTAAAATGATAGCAAACCCTGAAAAGGCAAATATCTAGTGATGTCCCCCCTAGATTTTCTACAATCACCAAGTGGATTGCATTGAATTTTCATAGTAGCTTATACAATTATGATGAATGATACTCGTTTAAGAGAATTGAGAGAATGGTGTACTCAGGTTTGCATTTTGTAAATTAAAGTTTCATTTAAGGGAAAGTGAACCTTACGCTTTGCTCAAACATGATCTCAAATAACTTACCATTAGCAAGCACTTTCTTTATTTTTGCAATCATTGTTCCATTCTTGAAACTATCGTTCAACCCCCCCCCCCAACCCATCTGTTTTTCCTCCCTTTTAATCTCACTTACCGCTCTTTAGTACCATTGTTATTATACTTATGCTTTTCTTTCTTTTCATTAATTGCTCAGAACAGATGCGGATTTGAGAATAAGGGTGAGATCTGGGTAGAAGACATTCTTACCTGGGTGTCTCGTGAGTAATTCTCCTTTTCCAATCTGCATTATAGATAAATAATCAGAAAGCATATCAGTTTTCCTGGTCCTTATTTATGTACATAATATTTGCACCATGTTGTAAATGATCATTGTGACATTAAATAAAAGAAAGTTACAAATGCAAATTCTGCTAACATCTTCTCCCTGGACCAAAGTTGCTTTTAACATGAAAAGAAATGACTACCTATTAACTGTGCTGCTGCTAGCAAGCTAAAAAGAAATGCTTCAAATGTGCTGGTCATGTTATTTATTGTTTCGTTTTTGCATTGAATAAATTTTTTTCTAGAAATTAAAGCTTGTACCTTGAGCCACCGGTTATTTTCCTTATGAACTGAAAGTTCCGTTCTCATTTATTTTACTTTTTATAACATAAGAAAATGGTTTCCATTGTTCTTATAAGCTATAATTTAGCGAATAGAAACAGCTCTTGAAGATTGGAAATGTGGAACGTTATGTAGGTTGAATATTAAAACCTTCTAGGTGCAACAAAAGATTTGAGGGAAATCTTTTATGAAAGATTAATAGCAGAGGCAGAAGTTTGTGCAAACAATCAGTTTTTGTTTAAAAACTTTCATCCATATTTGAATAATTAGGAGTCTCATTTGTTGGTAGACTTGTGATAATAATTAAAGTAACTCCTGTTTTTTTTTCTTTTAAACAGAGGCCACTGTAGTTGGTCACTGGTAGTTATTCTTTGGATCTAGGTCATTAAATGATGAAGGTTGATTATGAAATTTTAGAAGCTTATTATCTTCTTTCTTCTTTTTTTTTTTTTTTCAAAAAAAGCTTGAGATTAATGTTATTAACAAATATTTTGCTCATTGTATTTTCAGAACTTAATAACGATGAGCTTCAATTGATATTTTGCTCCATTATATTCCAGGCCTGTAAAGCTTATAGAAATTGTGAAGAAACGTTTTGTTTCCTTTGGTGGAGTTATCTTTGAGGGTTGCAGTGTGTCCAGCATAAGCATTTATGACGACACAGCTGTGAGTATAATGATATTTACAAAGTTGTATAGTTGTTGTTGCATCTTATTGAGACTTTAAACTGTCACCTAGCAATGAAGTTGAACTGATAGATTAATTCTGCTATCTTTCTTAAATTTGATGGATAAGAGTCAAAACACTCCAGTAGAAGACAGGGTACCATGACGGTACAAGGCATTTCCATGTTTCCTTTGGCAGGGACTCTGCCATATGGATACCGATAAACGTTGTTCTCTTATGTTTCTTTGATAATAAACAACTAAAATAATTACTATGTAATGTGCTCAAAACTTGAAAGAAGTTCAATAAATTGCAAACCTGGATTATATTTCTTTGATAATAAAAACTAAGATGATTACATGTTGCACTATTCTTTATAGATCTTGCAACTTGCTGAAGAAAAATTCTTCATCTCGTCTCATCATTGACGCCATGGGGAAATTTTTCTCCTGTCGTGAACAGGTTAGGTTCCTACTTCCCTTTCTTATATATAATCATGTATATCTCACATAGTTACTGAATATGCTCCTACTATTTGGAACTGGAGGACTAATAGACATAATAACTACATTTGTAATGATACATTCATTTTATTAATTTGTATGCATGTGCCTGCATTTATGGTTGAACATTTGAGATTCAAAAACGTGTGCATATGAACTTGTCCTACAAAACTTTTGGATTGTTGACTTACCAGTGAATGAGAGAAAATCAAGTTTCTTTAGAATATGCTCAGGCTGGCTTAAGCCGTATATTCGGTGGTCTGTTTTCTGATCTATAGATTAGAGGTGGGAGGAACAGATGCGTTTGTCTTGTTGTTGGGGTCCTGTGCTCGCGGATTTAAGGAGAACTCTACCAAGTGATGTCATATATTAGTAGCTCATCAGTGAAGAAAGTTGGCAATGCGGAAAGTGCAATACTTTTGGGAGGTAAATTGTTCTTTGCAAGTAGCATTTACATTAAATGCAAATAGTAAGTGTTTGATAATTTTATATATTCATATTTTGTAGGCATTTCCAGCTGGGTCTGGGTCTTTAGACCGCACTACTTATATGTTTACATATGTCAATCCTCAACCGACGTCCCCAAAACTGGAAGAACTATTGGAAGACTATTGGGATTTGATGCCGAAATATCAGGTTCATTTGCTGATCAGTAAATTCTATTACATTGTTGCTTCGGTTTTATGTTGCTGCATCTTGATGATGTTGGATCATTTGTTTTTTTTCTTGCTGTCATGTGCTTTATCTCCTACCTTGCAACATTATAATAAGGCATGCTTAATTTTTTATGTTGATGACAGCATGTTCTTCTCCGTGCCTCTGTGTGTCATGTAATGTCTACCATATTGACATATGATTTACCCTCATCATGATCGACTCAGCCAATTTCCCAATGGCTAAGTTGTCACTTGCTAAAATGTCACATCTGACACTACTGGTTGATGTGTAATTCTAGAATAGTTATTCTTGGACAAATGCTGATGAGTGTGCTTAAACGAGGCAGGGTGTAAGTTTAACTTCTAGAAATACTTTTTATGAAAAGCATTGACTACCCTTGAATTAAAATGAAAGAGAAAAAACCTTTAAATTTCTCCCCGCAGCAAATGCATGTGATATTAGTCAATCTATGTTGCTCCGACTCTTCTTCTATATCAAACAATCAAACATAAGTATGTATTATTCCAATGACAATCCTAATATTGAAAAATGGCATATGTGTCAGACACATATAGGTCCACATCAATCGATTAAGAAACAAATAAGTCAAATAACGAAAAAAAAACAAGAGAAAGGCATGCTCTTACTCTAGTTCCATAAAAGTGGCTCTTGATTCAAATAGTTTATCCTTCATGTTCGTTTCTATTTCAGTTCACGCTATAAAAAATGCTTTATGGGGTCTCCTTGCACCATTCTAGATTGCTGGTATGATTCTGTTAATATTCTTGCTTAGAATGATAGTTTGTTTGCAAAAGGCTTGATATGGATCAACAATTTACAAATTCTATTTGTAGGGAGTTTCTATGGATAGTCTGGAGATACTGGAGAGTTATATATGGCATTTTTCCCCAACTATGTGATAGTAATGATTTTTGATTATCGTCATTCTACGTGTGGGTTACAAATGTTTTTATCGTATGTATTTCATAGTATATCAGTCAGATTTCACTAGTGAAGACTGAGATGAAAACTTGAGGATTGTTATAGAGGATTGATTGAATATAGATTGTCTTCCTATTCTAAATAATTTAGCAGTATTTATTTTCACTTATCTTTAATTCATAATATACTGTTTTTATTGGTTTTCACTTGACTGAATATGCTCTGAGTGTTTTATTCTTAATGGGGGAGGATCGACTTGACAGTCCATTGCCAGCAGCATTTAATCGTGTTTTACAGGTTATTTTTTCTATTAACTTTGAAATCTTCCAATAGATTATTCATCTGAAATAGAATACATGTGTCATGAATTTATGTTTTGCAGTTTGGTGATGCTAGTGGCATACAATCACCTGTCTCTTTTGGTGGTTTCGGGAGCTTGACTAGGCACCTCGGAAGATTATCAAATGGTACTTTCCTGTTATTGTATTTTTGCTAGCCTGTAATATTTGCTGGTTTCCTTGGATTTAAGCAAAATCATTTCAGGAAAAGCTATATAATTTTAAGATGTGTGTAACTGTAAACCATATCACAATGCATAAGCTCCTTCCATTCATGGATAGTTTGCGGCGCACCTTGCACTTGACTTCAATTAGTTTCATTTTTCTTCTTTTTTCTTCCATTTTCCTCCGGACTGCACCAGGACCAGGAAACATGTATTTTTAGTTATTTCAAGAAGGAAGATTTACATGGTAATCGGAACCTTGGGGAAGAATAAGCTGATTTATTCTCTCAACATGGTGCTATATATTTGAATTTGTAGACGTGAGACAGCTTTAAAATGTCTTACCTTTTTCAAGAGCAGGGATTTACGAAGCAATTGATGGGGATTTTCTCGATTCATACAGTTGTCCCTGCTGAATCCTTACATGGTCAGTAACCTCTTCTTTTTGGCTATAGGTTTTAAGTGGCTTTCCCTTATGGTTTTCGGAATCTAAATCTGTTTGCTGCAGCCTAACTTGAGTGCTTCATGGTTATTTCAAAGAGCAATGTCTGCAAGAAACAGTCTAATGTTCCACGGATTTTATTAACGAGCTTCTTGACATAAACTTCAAGAGATGGAGGTAAGAAGATTATTTTCTGTGCTAAGGCCGAAATTATCCGCCCTGCTTCATGTACATATTTGTTTTGTCATTTCCTAATGAACTTTTCTTCCTCTTTTCTAGAGGCTTGGAGACCCGTGCTAAGACCGTTTCTTCAGGTTAGCTCCTACTTTTTCCTTCAAATATTCACCGCTGGTCAAGAAAGCAATGCCATTGATTTGTTATTGCCGGCTATGCTGTGACATAGGATGTCATACAGTTTGGACCTCTTGCCAAGACATTAGGCCTCGTGATGCTAACTAAGCCTCAAATTCTTCCATCGATATTCAAGCAGGTAATTAATAACGGAAGAGGGACTCCTTCCCTTTCTTCAACTTAGTGAGGACACACCTTTTCAACTGTGAAAAATTGATGGTTTCATGAATTGAGTTCATCCAGCTTTGATAGAACTCAATTTTTAGCCAGATACAATGTTTTCCTCTTTTAACGGCAATAGCATTTTCTAACATAGCCTTGTCATACATTTATTTAAGAAAACCATTTGCCGGAAAAGGAATGCAACTAATAAATACTATTCTGTTGTACTTAACCGAGATCTGCGATGTTGTTCATCTACAGGTTGACATCCCTGTTCTCATCGATTGGTCTCGACATTTTTTCATGCGGATATTATACGTTTCTCTCGACCTACATGGATCCTGTTATAAGGTAATATTTCGGCCTTGTTTCTACAGAGTTATGTTAATCCCAAAAAATTCAATCACTTAAAACAGATTTAAAGATATCTGCTTAGATATTTCAATCTGTTCTTTGCCTTGTTGCAAGGTCATGGTTAAATGGTTTGCCATCTAAGGTGAAGGTATGAATGGAAGAGGCACCTTGAGGCTTGGAAATATGGATCTGGTTTAGACTACAGGCTATGAATTTCGAGTTGAATTGATGCTCTTTTTCAGCTTTCAAACTTAACTCGAAAGACACCCAACCAGCAATTGAAATTCATTGAAAATTTTGTCCTTGCAACTATATAGCTGATCTATTTCATCTTGAAATATCAACCACAAATGAAAAACTCATTGAAAATTCTGCATGCTTGCACAGATTCTTGACATCTTATTTTATTTTGTGCATGGAAATGCTGTACAAATTTTTAATGGATTTAATAAATTCAGAATTAGACCTTTTTTAATTAATAATAAGTCTAAGTACAATGGTTGTTTTTATTTATTTTTTAAATTGCTTTCATTTTAATTAGTAATAATTGTGTGGCTAAATTGGACTTGGAGAGGTCTATGCTATATTTTATTTTTTGGGAAGGAGAGCTGGCAACACATTTTTTTCTCTGAAATTTGCTTTTATTTTCAATCCGCTACAAAATGAGGAACATATTTTATGTTGTGGTCAGATTGGATATCAATGTAATCTTTTATGTAATCTTTGACTTCAAAAGTCCGATTAACATGATATTCAGAAAAGGATATCAAGTTAGTGGAATGAGGCGTAAAATTGGTCAAAAAGTTGGAACTCCGATTGAGTTGTTGAGGTATATTTATTACCCGTAATGATCAGTCTCTGAACATTAAGTTACTGAGAGATAAACTATGATTATGTTGGGGTTAGGTTAGATTTATTATTGT